>NW_005842510.1:283301-321895 GCF_000455745.1 Alligator sinensis | reverse complement strand
AAGAGACATAAACGCTTGTGCATACATCAATTCCTCCCATTTACCATTCTGCCGGCAGAACAAAATCAATTGTAAGATGGTATTATAATTAACACTTCCCTCCGGAGGCCAATGTTCTTGATCATCTAGCTGATAGCGTGGCCACGCAGTTTCACAGAAGAATTTAGCTTTCTTCTTAGTCATAGGATCTCCACCAAACTCTGCCCAATGTCCCAATGCACAAGAGAGGGGGGTACATTTCCTAACCTTACTGTTAATAGTACCCATCTCAGGGCTGCCTTCCCGGTCCTGACCGTCCGACTTACCTGGGATCCAGGGATCTGTTTTTAGTCCTCGTCCTCACAGGGGAAAAATCACTGTTCTTGGACTCGGGCCAGACAGAATACTTACAGAGATAATCCCAGGCAGGCGTGCTGATGGTAGGCCTTATGCCCTTTCTACCCTCTCACCCAGGTGTTTGTTACTGGTACTTTCACTCTATGGCTTTGCACCGTTAGGCTACTGCTGCCTCAGCAATCCAGCTCCCCCTGAAACAAAAGTCTCACTGGGAAAAGAGATCCTGGGGCGCGCCTGACATTTGATAAGGAGGAGCTGTGTCTGGTCGTCAGCTAGTCCGGGCAAAGTTATCTAAGGCAGTCCCACCTGGGGTGCCAAAAAATGTTGAGCCCCAGCTCAAGTCTGGGATCGTGCCCGGTATGCAAAAGCCAATAAAAATACCAGGGGTAAAAGTATAAAGATTTATTGCTAGCAATATAAGGTGCAAGCGGAATAATTTCACGTAACAAGCACACAGATTCTTAATTCTAAGCATCTTTTATACAGGAGTATTGGACCTTCATAAGCATTCTTGTTTGCTAATTGGTTATAAGGGAGTGACGCAAGGAGTTCTTTACTGAGCATGTCTCTATACCTGTGTTTTAGCTATGTATCTCATTTCCATACATGTATGTTTCATTAGCATACTTTCTCCCCACCTAGGGGTGTGAATCTTAATATTTAAGTCAGCTCTTTGCCCTAGTCCACTGATTCTGCTTTTGTTTTCAAGCCTCCTTTATCTAAGACTGTCTCCTCCTTATCATTGCAGATGGGCATTAGTTACATAACAGAGACTTTTGCTTGGGCTATGTGTAGTGGTTTGTAGGTCAAACCTGACAGTTATATTGAAATTAGGGACTTTTGCTGGCACAGTTATGTCTGTCACTAATCATGACACCCCTTGTTTGTGTAGCTAGGATGACAAAAGTCTGAGATGTAGATATCGTCTAACATCAAAATCTCCTGTAACTCTCCAATCCTCTTTCAATGCCCAAATAGTATCTCTATACTCATATTGGCAGCATACACATTTATGCTATGTAACATTTTGTTGTATTAAATCATGTAATGTACCTTCCCCAATTACACAGAGTTATTGTTCAAGCTTTCATATCTATTTTATTGCTCTTATGGTGTGCTTATCCTCAGTTTTCTATGGAACAGTTAAACATTTTCAGTGCAAACCTTGGCTTTAGAGTGTTCTTGTCATATTGTAAACGAGTCATTTTCTTTTCTATATATCTCTCTGTACAGATCCTATGCTTATTATGAAATCACCATAGCTTTCTATGCTGGCATTGCTTGATTATATTTCTAAAGCTGGATAATGGAAAACGTATATATAATCACCTCCTTTTAAACTATGCAATTTGTTACCATATAGCTAACAGCATCATTAAAACATAGTTTGACTAAGCATTTATTTTTAAAGTGTAATTATAATAAACTAATTAAAAATAGATATGTGTACTTCATTCTCTCTCACACAGAACTATCAGATCAATTTAGCGGTAATTTGGGATATCTTAGTATTCATAACAAATACTTTTCCCATCTTCATCTATATAAAACTAATCAGGATGATTTTGGAAATAATTTATTCATGTTAAAAGTATACCAGTTGTGTAGAGAATATGCAAGCACTCAGATATATTTATATGCTCATATGCAATTTTTTTTTTAAATAAATGTACTTCCTCTGTATACAAGCAGGACATTAATAGTGTATAAATGTATTAGAATTGTAGCAACATTTATTTAAATAAAAATGCACTACTTCTTTCTGCCTTGATTTAAGAAGAAAGCAGGGAGAGACTTACTTTGACTTATGCTCTTCCACTAAATTTAAATAGCTAATTGATTTTAGAGCAAGAGGTGCCATTTGTTGGCATGCTGATCAGCAATGAATAAACATGATCAAAGCACATAATATTATACTGAAAATGAATAATCTACTTCAGGAGAAACAAATTAAGATAAATACAAATTACTTTGCATTTAAATTGTTTTCTGTCTGCAGGACAAATTCTCTCAAAGATGTGGTAGAGCAAAAACCCTGACAAATAAAATCTATTAATATATTTCCCTTTCAAAATCTTTCAGAGTGAATGATGCATACTATGCACGTGAAAGGCCCAGTTCTATTTCCCTTTACATGCCCAAATGGCATCTGTGCAGTGGCCTAGCTGCAGTTTTGGGCATTTATACACAGTTTGCAATTCTTGTCCACCAAAATAGATTTGTAATTCATGTGTACCATCTAAAACAAAAGGGATGCGAAGGATGAAGCCTCACCAATCATTTTGCCCAGTAACCTAAAAGGAATATTTTTAGGCAGTTTGCTCTGAAACTGGGATACCCTGGTTCTGGTGTCACACAGAAAGGACTAGAATCTCTCTCCTTCTGCTTTCCAGCAGAAGAACACAACTGCACAGTGCTCTAAGCCCCAGGCAACAGGTTAGGTACTCACCAAGCCATACACAGTCTGCCTCCTCTGCTCCCCTGTGGGCCAAGTTCAAGAGAGGGCTGGAGAGGCACCTGGATAATACCTAACCTGGGCCCTGGTGGTTAGCCAATGTTGCTGGGAAACAGAAAATGCAGATCTCTAGGCATGTAAAGTGAAAAAGTTTTAGCCCTAGAAGGTTCTGTATAGTACTAGTGAAAGCTGCCTCTCCTTAACTCTTAGGCTAGGGACAGACGTTCAAAAAGCCTGAATTGATTCCATCTTTGCAAATTAGTCTAATCTGCCTAGATTAAATTGGTTTGCAACTGTACAAACCTTTCCTCTGGACTGAGGAAATGCAGGAACATGCCTGCAGTGGCTCAGGCTAGAAGCCAGGGGGCACTAGAGCAGCCCTCCCTCCATTCCACAGAGCTAAATTGAGGGGGGCATGGCCAGGCCCCAGCAGGCCTCTGATTAGGGAGGGGTGTGAATCTCTACCTTGCCTCCAGTCCCAGGCTTCCCCCAACCAGTGCTCAAGGAGCAGGGGTGTTGCCAGCCTGCAGCCCTGGGCTAGCACTCTCAGGCAAGGTGTGGGGGGGAGGTGCAATGCACACATCTGTTGATGATACCGAGCTTTTCACTCTCCCTCCCTGCTTCTGTATACTGTCTGCAGCAAACTGACAGGCAAGCAAGCTGGGGGGAGAGGGGGAGCTGGTAACAGTGTTTATCACCCTTATCTCTGTATTTATTGCCCCCTTAAGAAAACAACAGAGAGATATTACCAGCTGTCTGTTGATTCAGCAAAGACCCAGTATGTGGTCTGCTGGCTAATACACAGACACCACAGGAAAGGCAGAGGGGAGTGGGGAATTTGTGCTTAGCAAAGAGTGGTGAGGGGGAAGAAGGAGAGCAAATAGCTCTTCTCAAACATTTCCAAGGAAGGACATTAAGCTACTGTTGATTAGTTCCAAAAAGCCTGTCTGCCTTTGTCTCTCTTACAGCACAGACTGTAGCCAGCATGTGGTGTGCTAGCTAATCCGGAGGTGTCTGCTAAAGCTAATCCGGGGGGTATAATCCCTGTTTAGCACAGAGAAGCCAGGCAGATGCAGAGGGGAGGGGTCAGCCCTGTTGTGGAGCAGACAGCCCTGCCCAGCCCAGAGAGCATGCTGGGTTGCTGATGGTATCTGTTTTATCTTAAACCAGCAAGGGTCTGGGACAGACATTGCATAAATTGGTTTGAGCCAAATCAGTTAAATCTGATACTACATTCAAACAGGTTTGTCTCAAAGTGGTTTCAGCCGTTTTAAAACTGGTTTATCTGCACTGAACATCTGTTCTGTTACAGGTTTAAACCCGTTTCTGATCACTGAAACTGGATTATGTGTAATGTCTGTCCCTAGTCTTAAGGTTACAATGTATGTTATCAAGAGTGGCCCTAAACATATACCACATATACAATAACATGCAGCATGCTATATAAACCCTTCCTATATCAGCAAATTTCATAAAATACTTTGTTCCTATTTTGCTGCTACAGCATGTTCACCCTAAATTGCAGATAACTTAAAATTGACTCAGACAAATGCTGGATACTTTTAAGTGACTTTTATGGCAGGAAATCATGGCCAACATTTTGATTTTTGGCTGTAGGTTGAGTAGCAGGAGACTCTAGAACACTGAGATCTACTATTGAAAAGTGTGATGTTATAGCTAGGCGTTACTTATTTACTGGTATACATCTCTCTTCTAAGAGTGAAATGAATAACTTAGACGTATTTATTATTTTAGTCTTGTAACTAATTTCAAAGGTACTGCTTTTGGGGAAGAGATTCAGGTATTCCCTTTGCTAAAAACCTGAAGATTAGAAGGTGTTTTGCAAATTTGTTTTTCTTATAGTAAATTGCTTTTGTTTGTACATGTTAACTGTCCCAACATTTAGAAAAATGCAGGTGGTTTGGGTAACTGCCAGCTTAACTTCAGGGCACAGGCATGGGACAACATTTTCAAATGCTTTCATTAATTATCATTGCTTCCTTTTAGTGGACACTTTTGAGAATATTGGCCTATCCTATTGCCCTGAAGTGTTAGGTTAGTAGTTAACCTAAACCATCTGGATTTCTCTAAAAGGATGAAGAATTAACAAAGAAAGAAAATAAAAGATCAACCTGCCCTCCCAAAAACCAGAACACATCACCACCCTAAAGATCCCACCATATCTAAGAAAAAAAATACTTGCAAAATAATTTCTAAATTTTTGTTTGTCAGACACATGTTTGTATTTGACTACAACATAAATATTTTTGTCTCAAACCTGTAAAATCGGGTGATTTTTTTTTTTTTACAAAGGTATCAACTAATTTCAGGCTGTTTACTTCGAATTTATTTTGAAATTTCTTCTGTGTTCTATATTAATGTAAAATGAAACAAACAAAAATGTGCCAACTTTTATTTAAACTAAGGTCCCTTTACACTGTTACATGAGTGTAATTCAAATACAACCTCAGTTTTCTTGCAACTGATTAGAAACATTTTATTGTGAAATTGTTTCCTTATTTCCTTGGTTAGTACATATTAGCCAGTAAGTGGGTTAGCTTTATTCTAGTTTTGAACAGTGATAACAGGTTTAAAATCTCATAGGGTTTTGTTGTTTTGTTCGATAGATTGGTCAAACTGAACTTTTGACTTCTGTTTCCTGTAATCCTTCTGGACTAAATGATAAAACAGTTTAATGCCTCACCACTGTATAACTTATCCACTTCACCCAGTCAGTGTGGTCTTTTTGATCTGCAGTGGGTATGATAGGAGCTCAGTTTAAGCTTGACTAGTTCAAAGCTTACTCAAGTGTATCCCATGTATAAGCCTTATTTTGCTATACCTTGGGAGAATTCAGTAAGGTCTGAGTCTGAAGAGGGTTAAGATTATATCCTAGATCTGGAAGGATATCTCACATGTCTTAAAAGTTATAATTTTTATATGAAATAAAGTATACTAGATGTAGTGGGTACTGTGTATTCTACTATAAAAAATACCCATCGAGGTCTTATATTATTTTAAATGCTGTATTCAACCAGACATTGTATTGTAAAAACAAAGTATTTCTGGATGGATTATTTTCCTTTCTGGGCACCAGGAACCAGTCCATCGGGCCCTCGCTTGACTTCTTAACTTAGATACATACAAGTGTTTCTGTGGACCTAACTCTGATAATTGGGTGTAAAGGTATATAGATTTGATCATGTTTTAGAAAAAGAAAAGTCACACATTTCAATAGTTTTGCTACTATAAAACATAATTATTAACAATTAAATGTATAATTTAGACACCAGGAAGAGAATTTTCTTACATTTGTGCACTTAAACGGTAGTTATTCATCCATGTGAGTGACTTTTTGGCATTTATGCATTATTTTAGATTTTTTTCCCTCCACTAGGAGGGAAGTGTGAATGTATAAGTTTGAATGTGTATACTGAACATACACAGTCACCTACACACTTACCTGGGGAACTCTGGAGCTCTGCAGCTACACACAAACATGCAGTGTATGTGCATAAGTAAAAAAAATTGTAGTTGGACAAAAGCCTATGCCATGTAGATATTTGACAGTAGCTAACTGGTTAGAATGCTTTCCCAACTTCTAGGCTTCCCTCACCTAGGGTTAACATATAAGTCTTTGACTTTACAGCACAAAGCTCAAAGCACCATGCCACACAACAGGATAGCAACTGTCCAAACTCCTCTCCAGTATGCTCTCTGAATCCCTCCTGGGCAATCAAGAGAGGGAGACATGTAGAGCCAGGAGGAAAAGTACTAGTTAGAGAGGTTTGAGCTCAGCAAGTTGGTGTCCTGGAAGAGAGAAGGTTCTGTGACTTGCATAGACACTTGCTTCCCAATAGGTTAGAAACTTTCCATCTTCTTTCTGTACAAAGACTATTAAATGTGCAGTGTAAGGGATCAGCTTCTAGAGGGGACTGGGTAAAGGCAACTTTGTGGTATGGCCCGGTGATCATAGCACTCTTCAAAAAGATACAGGTTCAAGTCATTTCTCAGTGAGGTGGACCTAGAAGTTGGTTCCCTTGCTTCCCTGATGAGTCCCCTAACCATGCACCCAATAAGACAAAAACAGAAAAGGAACATTATTTTCTCCTTTCCAGGACTTAGACGTGTAAGTAGTTGTATATCTGCTCTGGGCCAGCATATAGCATACTATAAGCAGCAACACTGCATGTGTAAGAGAATTGCAAACTGTGCATAAATGCTGTTTAGGTATAAAATGAGTAATGGAATTCCACCCAAGAGCTCCAAATTTAATCTTTTTAAACAATGAGATTACATACACTTTGCAAGTATACAGTTTATACAGAAACCTTAGTATTCTTCCTGATTTTTTTAAAGTCAAATTACAGCAACAGAATTATGAGCTGTAATCATTCTGCTTTACATAGAACACCTGGCTCTATCTGCTTTCAAAGGAGTTTAAATGAATATTATCACTTTGCCCAACCACATAGTTTGTGCTCAGTTGTGAAGAATAGGCACCTAAGGCCAAAATGTGAAATATATTCATACATAAACAGTTTAATTAAGTCTCCAAAAATAGTATAAATCAAAATTCAGCCTGAGTTTACTGCTTTGGTGCTTTGTAAATAGTTACTTGTAATTCTAGTTCCTTGCATCAGGCTCTGTTTTTTCCTCCCATTTTTTATTTATTTTGATATATACAAACTTGTCACAAAAAATATGATTATAACAATTTCAATACTCCATAAAACCATGAAAGAAAACCTCCCTAGTCAATTCCCCATTTAAAAAAAAAGAAAAAGAAAAAAAAGAAGAATCATAGGTATGAAGCAGACCTTCTAGTGTACTTCTAAAAGCCTACAGAAAAATTCCAGAGAGGTGACTGGTGACTCCAGGGGTAAAGCTTTGCTTTGAGCCTCATGATCTAACAGTTTATAGACTTGAAACCCAGTTGATCTCTGCTGTCAATTTCACAGGCAATCTCCAAGCCACCCAGGACCAATCCATTAAAGAAGAATATCTAAATAAAATAAATGCAATTGTAAATAAACTGGGTTGTCACATTTTAGGGACTGGTCCACAAAACACATTTCTCCTGGTTCTTGTTCTCTAAATATATCCCCTCCTGATCCCCTTTGGGTGCTTATCTTGCTGGGGTTGTAGTACGTGGTTGGAACTTTAAATAATTAAGTTGAATCTAGTTTAGAATATTTCAATATGAATTTAATGATTTGATCTTTGTCTTTTAGACAGTAGCTGCTTGACTCCATTTTGTAGTGATCCTGGCTTGACACAAGTGAATGAACTTTTTATGCCCTGTGTATGTGAGAGGTATGGGTGAAGGGGTGAGTGAAAAGTGAATGGGAGTTTTGCATGAAAACAAGGAGAGAGGATGTAACTATTTATGTAAGCAACAAGGCACCAGCTTTGTAAATTACCAGCCAGTAAACTAACTAACAAACAAACAGCTGAAGATTCCCTTTGAAGCCCAGGGACACAAAGGAGATAACAAAAGAAGGAATGCTGCCACGTGGGCAACAAGAACACTTCAAGGCTAAGACCCATTTTTACAACTGGCATGACCTCGAGTAGAGATAAGAAGATGGATGCAAAACAACTGTTAAAACACAGAATAAGCATGGAAAAACCCCAAGATGTTGAACAAAGAAAGCAAAACCCTACAAAAGGGAAACCCAAATGATGCCAAGTGGGTGAACTTTCTGTGTTCCTTTCCAGAGCACAGAAGTATCTGCTTTCATTCCGCTCCAGCTGCTGTCTTCTACCACCACCATCAACATCATCATCTCATCTACTCAATGAGCACGGGGTTGCCCCCCTGTGCTAACATTGAGCAACTATTACTGGTAACTATATCTGGCATCTGTTTGTATGCATGGAATGGTTGTTTTGTGTGTGTGTGTGTGTGTGTGTGTTTGTGTGTGATGATGTATATGATGATTTGTGTGTGTCTATATAAATGGTGTGTCTGAACCTCCATGTCTAATTTATGTAACTAACATCTTGCCTTACCCCCCTGTATAAAGTCTCGTTCATGATTTGAGCAATTGGCAATTTGTGTAAGGGTGATCTGACTCCAGCTGACTTCCTGCCCCTTGGGCAGCAGGCTGGACCTGAGGATCTTACAAGGTCCCTTCCAGCCCTAATGTCTACGAAATCTATGAAATCACTATGGATGGTGCCAAGCTGAACATAGAGTGAGTGAATATATAGTGAGTAAGCTGATTTTTTGAGATACTGAGCTAAACTCTACTTCACCTATTAGGCGCCTAAATGGCCTTTGCTCTACCACATGGTTGGGAAAATGCAGTCCTATTCCGCCCTCTCACATCCCTGAAAAATTGTTAATACAAGAGGTATGTGGGTCATCCTCCTCCTCACTGCTTTTGTGTGATGTAGTCAATGCTCAAATGACAGTGTCACAAAAATAGATCCTTTAATGAATTTTCTGGGATTCCACAGGACAGAATAGGATGACAGTTGTGTTTCTAAATTCACTTAGGCCTAATACATAAAGTAGGAACTCGCTTCTTTGTTCCTTTTGGACTGACTGGACATAAGTACAACTGTATGTCTGTCCTTATTGTTACACTGTGGAAGTGGGCCTGAAATGCTAATGCTAGAATAATCATGGTTGCCAGTCTTAAATAAATAAATTTGAAAGGACATACTAACCATAATGTAGACTGAAAGCTACCAGCACAAAAAAAAGATAATGGAAACTATTGCTCCAGCTTTTATTTCTCATAATTGTAATGATCAAAGCTTGAAGAACTGAACTCAACACTCCATGAGTAGCTCATCCTTTTCTTTTCATTTAAGAGGCTTAAATATGAGGGAGGGTCACAAGATCAGGTACCTGAAATAGTATATGAGCCAGGAGAAATGAGAAGTGGTGGAGAGGAAATTGCTTCTCCCACTGAGTGCTTCTGATTCTTTATGCCCTGTCAGAGTTATTGGATATAAGGTTTGAAGGCCTGGCAGGGGAAGCCAGGTTCCAGTTGGAAAATTGGTACTGACCTGGGGGCCTGTGCTGGCAGTCAACTGATTGTTGGCACCAGAACTTGGAGCATGGGGCTGCCCCAGTCCAGTATCAAAGATGGCAAACCAGTTCTGTGCGCCCCATTTCAGGAGGGATGTGGACAACATGGAGAGGGTCCAGAGGAGGGCCACCTGCATGATCCGGGGACAACAGGGCAGACCCTACAATGAGAGACTGCGGGACCTGAACCTATTCAGCCTCCACAAGAGAAGGCTGAGGGGGGACCTGGTGACCGTCTATAAACTCACTAGGGGGAACCAGAAGGGTTTGGGGGAGACGCTGTTTCCCCTAGCCCCCGCTGGCATAACAAGGAGTAATGGGCACAAGTTGATGGAGAGGAGGTACAGATTGGACATCCGAAAAAACTACTTCACAGTTAGGGCGGCTAGGAGCTGGAACCAACTTCCAAGGGAGGTGGTGCTGGCCCCTACCCTGGGGATCTTTAAGAAGAGGCTGGATACCTACCTGGCTGGACTCATTTGAGTCCCGTTTTTTGTTTAGGGTTCTTTTGTTGTTCTCCCGCCCTGGCGGGGGGTCGGGCTAGAAGATCTATTAGGTCCCTTCCGACCCTAAAACTATGAAACTATGTCCACCTGCAGGTTAGAGCCTGGGGCTGTCTATGGCTGATTCTGACAAACAACTGATTGTTGGGCATTAGCCCCACAGAGCTCTGGTTTGTGGACATGCTGCATGTTCAATTTAAGATGCCATACAAATCAGCCATAAAAATGTTATCATATGTGGAACAGTTTTATAGCTAGCTTGCCATTTTATGGTGTCCTAAATTGAGCTTAGATGTAGCACCCATATGCTGTAATTAACATGTTTGGCTTACATAGATGTACCATGTAGAGTGGCCCTGATTCTTTGGCGCTTGGAGACAGCATTATAATAAATCACAAGAACCTTTGTGAGTAGTACTTTGTGGTATTGATCTGGATTTGTTTTAGTCCTTTTTCCCTTAACATCTGAAGAAAATTCACTGCTTGGTGTATTATCCTCTCTGGTAATATCAGCCTCTAGTTCCAAACAAATAAGAGCAGACCCCTAGACCATGGGACCACATGAAGCAATATAAAAAAGAAGACAGAAGAATGAAAAAAAATAAAATCCTAACTTATTTTTAAGGTAAAATATCTACTATTATTCCACTACTCAAGAAAGAGTGGACTTTTAAAAATACCCTTTCATTTAACATAGTAAAATAGATTAAACCATGTTTTAAATACAGAAAATATTCCAGTTTAAGCAAATGTGGCATTTGGCAATTTAATTTGTGCTTTTAGTGTTTTAGAAATGCAGGAAAGTCTTGAAGTGTTAGGAACAAAAATATTGCTTGGTCTATGAGGTTTGGCAATTAGAATCACACCTAAAGAAAATGCTGTCTCAAAGAAACAGAAGGCCTGCTTCTAATCTATTTTACATCCTTTTGACGATTGTATAAGGATATTCCAATGAATTTCAGTGGCGTTTCTCTGATTTACAGTGGTGTATGTGAGAAAAGAATCAGGTTCATTTTTACCATATTAACTTTTGAGAAATGCAAGCTTTCTTGTCATTTTGTATATCACAAAATACCACAGTCAGTTATACAGAAAACAGGAATCAATAATGCCCATAAAGTAACAAAATTACAAGTAAAATTGTTATTGTAGAGCAAATATATTGTAATTTCAAAGTTCATTTATACAAAGAGAGGAAACTAAAGGCGTTAACAGAGATGTTGAAATAAATGTTTCTTCTACTAAAATATTTTATTTCAAGGTGATGGTGAATGTGGGACCAGTTACATTATCTAACAACAGATCAACAAGTTGGAGGAGGTTTAAAAGTTCTCTTCTACAATTCAGAAATGCACTACTTCTTGTATATTTGATTTGTTTAATACTGCCTTTTCATACTTTGATTTGACAGCATTAGATTTTTTGGAATCATATCCACACTAGAATTTTTTGCCAACACAATAATGTTTTTTAGGAGTTTTATTTTTTTTTGTACTTATTTTAGCTGTAGAAGCCCTAATGTTGACCTTGTTAAGCAGCAAACAGGAAAAAAAATGCTTTTGCTGATATAACTTACTTCATTCAGGGAATTCGTTCTTATAGACAAAACCTTTTGCAAACTTCCACATTAAATACTCACTGGATGCATCTACACATGAAATTAATGCAACACAGTAAACTCTGGCAATATTGCACCAGAGTTTATTGCTCCTGGGTGCAGCATTTACACATGCGCCTAGGACCACAGCACATTGAGCTGGGGTGTAACAGTGCCAGCTGGCAGGAGGTCTGGGGGAGTAGCCTGGGGTTGCTCCAACCCAGTTCAGTGTGCCTTGGAGGGATTGGCTAGGGCACAAGGGTGTACTAGTGTAGGGCTAGTTGTTAGGCACCTCCCACACTAAAGCACCCTCATGCCCCAGCCTGCATGATCAGCATCTGCAGGTGTGTTGCTGTGCACTAAATAATGCAGCTGCAGCTGCAGAATAGTGTGTACTTGTATTTACAAGTATTAACTTATGGTGAAGTTAGTTTCCTGTGGCCTAATAGGGGTGCAAGGGTAGATGCTGAAACTTTACTGCAGAACTAATTAGGCAGCTCCACAGTAAAATGTCTTGTGTAGATATGTCAACTTAGTAGTAGTTAAAATTATGTAAACTATTGTGTAGGCTCTGTTGTTTACATTATATTGGGTTTGCATACAATAATATGGGACACTGAAATAAGCTTGTATTCTTACTGAAAAATAAATTATCAGACAGCTTTTTACACTGGTTTGACTATATGTGATAGAGTCCATAATCTCCCTCTGGTACTGGCAAAAAAAATGTTTAACTAAGCAACTGATTTTGCCCAGTCAGGATATGAGGCTAAAGAGAAATGGAACCAGAGAAGAGTCAGGGTTCATTAGGCTTCAAGTGAGTTGGGAAGAGGGTCACTCCTGTTTGGCTGCCAGGCACAGGCAAACACCCCGCTCTCCCCACCCTAATACTCTGGGACCCTGTAGCTGCAAGCCAAGAAAGCCTTGAAGCACATCAAATGCCCATGGCCTGGGTACCGGCCGGCAGTAGCCAAGCTGCAGAGATCATAGGGTTGCCTCTGTGTAGGCCCAGTCCTGATGTTCTGCCCCCTGCCAGTTCCTGCTCGGGTGAGGGTCCATGCTGGGGTTTGGCTGGCAGGATACCTGTTTGGGATATGGTGTTTGGGAGCCAGAGTCAAGCTCCATGGTGTTGTGCCTGAGCATGGGGGTCTCCCAGACTGGGTATGTGGGAGCCAATCAGGCTCCATGGGGCTATGCCCAAACACAGAGGCTTTCCTGGGCTCAGTGTCAGGTGTGCGTGTATATTGTGGGGTGCTTCATGACAGGGTACAGGAGCACAGCCTGGGGATGTGAGTGCCCAGGACCTGGGGATCCTATAGGGGACACAGATGCCTCTCCTCCACTCCCTCCCCCACTGCCTGCTGGCGGGTGACAGATGGCCAGAGGCAGGAGTCAGGGATAAGGAGAGGGTCTTCACTGATGCAGCTCTGGGAAAGCTGAGGGATGAGGCCTACTGGGTGATCAGCCAGATTAGCCAAGCACAGGCTGAGTGCTAGCATGCCTCTGTGCAAGGCGGGGGCTGGTTGCAGGCAGCCACAAAGGAGGCTGGGATGCCTTGAATCAATAGGGGATCTGGTACAGAAGTTCAATTCACTGGTCTAACCTAAATTGATTAGATTTGAGTGCATGTCAAACCAGGTCTACCTTAGATTGGGTTGTGCCTTTTTTAGACCAGTCTATACATACCAAATTTCTGTACGGTTACAGGTTTAGATCGATTTCCAATCACTTAGACCAGTTTATGTGAAATGTCTGTATCTGGCCTAGGAGTAGTCTTTACAATTCTATCTTATTCCATATACGATATCCCTGTAGCTCTACAGAATTGATTAATCTCATGCTTTTGGTTTTGAGTGTTTTTGGTGTTCGTTTATGTCTATTAGTAAATCACCTGAGGTTGCATAAAGTAGCAGTTTTGAAGCTATGACAGTTCATGCCAGCTGAAACTCTGCATCTGAAAGGTATTTAAGTAGTTAAGCCTTTTAATAAACAAAACACAGAATGTCTGTGAAATATTGAATTAAAGCTAAAACTGTTTAAACAAAAAATATTTTTCCTGGTGTGAATAAAAGTCTTCTCTTGTCACAAATCATTTGCTAGTATTTTTCATTGATCTGAGAAGTATATTTTCAAAGGGGCAAAATGTCGCCGTTATTAGCCAGGTTAGCTGCAGTATTCAAATGAAACATACTCTTGGTTGACTGCTGCTTGCCAGCCCACAGACACTGCAGAAAACAAAAGCTACTAATGCAAAATCTGAAGGAACTAGAAGCATGAACAAGTCCACTTCAATCTAAATGCAAAGAATCATAAAAATTAAAGATGGAAAAGGCCTCAAGTCATTTATTCCAGTCCTTTGATTATATGGGATTTTTTTTGCCCTCTTCTCCAGATTTTCTACTGATAGTGCTAGTTTAAACTTCAATGGGCTTCTGTAAAATGATGGATTTCCATCTCATCTGTTGTAGATTATTTCTTAAGCTAATTAGTCACAGTGCTGAGAGATCTTTTACTTGCAACTCTGTATAGATTTTCCATTTAACATCCTTCTATCACTCTTACTTACACACCCTTGATGTTTATACTTATTAAACAGTGGGTGTATTATAATCCTAGCCTAACCATTTTAACCTTTGTTTAGCAAATCCTTCTATCTTTTCTCCTAAATCAAGTGTTTCAGTCCCTTGATTATTTTTTCATGCTTCTCTGAGTTCCCAGCAACTTGTAAATATTTTTTCTGTTAATAAAAAAAAAAAACCCAAACCTGTGTTAGCCTGTTTTACTACCACAGTCTTTGCCAATTCAGGTACAGATTATTGTCCATTGTCACCTAAGTCCTTGCTCATTTATGTTTTAATAATTTTCCCATAGTAGCTAACTACATACTGTAATTCCAAGATGATTCTCATTTTGTATGCTTTGGCTGTATCCACGTGAGCAGGGATGTGCACTTGCAGCAGTACAAATAGTGGCACACATTTGTGCACACATTTGTGCCACTACTTTGCCTGCCCCTGCACATGTGCTTTATTGAGGGACACATTGCCCTCTACCCATGCCCAGCTCCTCCCTGCCCCAGGCACGCTGCTCTGACCAGTCTCCATGTGCTGTGGCTGGCTGGGGCAGATGGGGCTAGTGGGCAGGCAGCCCCTGTGATGAGGGACCCTGCACTCTAGCCACCTGGGAAGCAGCACATGGATCCAGGGGAGCAGGCACCCCTGGGCTGGGTGGTCCCCTGTCTCCACATGCCTTAGCACAAGGGCTCCACTGTAGAGCCCCTGCTCAAGCCCAAGGCTGCTTGCTCCTCCATCTCTATGTGCTGCAGAACCTGCTTGAGGTTCTTACAGCCTGCCTTGTGCTCAAAGCCTACCTTGAGATGGGGAAGCAGACAGTCCTGAGTTGCTTGCTTCCCTATCTCTCCATTTGTCCTGGTGTGTGCTATTTTGGTGTTCTATGTGCTGTTTGTTTGGTTTGTTTTTTTGTTTTTTTGTTTTTTTTTTTTGGGGGGGGGGGGGGTTGCTACATCCCAGTAGCAAGCTTTGCCCCCATGCTGCAAATTAGCAGCACTGCACATGGTTTAATGTGCAATGTGTGTGTAGTTTTTGGTGTCATAAAGAGGCTTGTGCCTGCATATGTGGATGCAGCCTACATGTGTGGATGCAGCCCTTATCTGTATTGCCAACTGCAGCAGGTTGTTACTCATTTAGCCAGCCTTCCCCCCCCTTCCTTCCTCAAACTAAACAAAATATCAAAACATCAGCAACTTCCCCTCTCCCCACATTATCTAGGGCAAGGGCTTCACTGTAGTGCTTTAGCGTTGCCTTTCTTTTCAGCTTTCTTTCCTTCCTAATGCCATCTCTCCGGGAGCTTTAATTTCCTTCTGGGCCAGACAATTAACCCTGTCAACTGGTCCAAAACTCCTTGGCAAGCAGGCTATTAGCAGGAGCTCCAGCCCCTGAGCTATGTACCTTGTTACATCACCCTATCCTTTACCACTGTTAAAAAGGTTGGAAATGTTCAGGTAGCCTGTAATCCCCAAACATCACTGATGAAGAAAGAAATAGGGCAATAGATTCCACATCATTGTCTGAAAGGGTGACTTTATGAGAAAGTTTCAACATAGGAGTCAGGAATGCTGATAACTTTACCTTTCGATAACCTTTCTGCCAAGTGCTTATGAAAGGAACTAGTATGTCAAAGGGCTTCTTCCACACTCATTCCTGTAGGAGAATGACCATCTCCAGGAATCTCCCTCCCGCCTTCAGTTTTTCCCTGCCAGCAGGCTATCCTCCCTTTCTTACCATCACACAGAACAGGAGAAAGTAAAGTGCTTCAGGTAAGCCTGAAGATGATGTGAACAGTAAATAGCAGCAAATGACAAGCTTCTTATTTATGCTTAGTGTCTTAGAGCAGGTTCGTAATTGGGGCATATGTGATAGCCAATCTTTAATTTACAAGAAAGCAGCAATATAGACTAAACACAAGTGGACCTGAGAAAAATAACGTAAATGAATTAAATCAGCATAATCTAATAAACAAAAGGAGAAACTGCATAAAACAACAAACAGTCATAGCATTGCTCTTTTCTCCTCCTTTGAGAGGGGACTTTTTAAACAGCTTTTGAGAAGTCAGCATATCTATAAAATGGAAGAATAGAAGACTCCAACCTGTTGTGAACAATCTAACCTTTTGAACATTTATTCTGCCATCTGAAGCATGTTGTATTTATCTAGGTACCTGAACAATGAGGTATTTAGGAACAGTTTTACAAAGCAATCAGACATAGATAAAGCTTTAATATAACATATTTGCTCCTTAAGAAGGCAGCATAAATTGTCTTGGAAAATGATATTTTTATCTGGAGAAGAAATCTCTGAGTTGGCAATGCCTATAATTTCAGCAAGTTGTTTTGAAAAAAAATTCTAATATACTCAATTTTAGCACTTCAGCATTGCCATTATGCATACCTGGGACAAATTAGCTAAAAACCTGAATTTCTGAACAAAGGAGTTTTGATTTTTTTAAAAAGATAAGTATCTAGTAACTTTTCTGGCAACTTAAGTTCTTCAAAGCTCCTGTTTTATAATATATTACAGTAACTAGCCAATTGGGGAACATATAAACTTGTGCTAATTTATGTGTATGTTTAATTTAATTATCAATAATTCAGTGTAATTTGCTCTGCCCCTCAATTTCCATTTTCATAATGTTGAATTGTATACATTTTGTGAATTCTGATTTGTGTTTAATCTGCAAAAGAGCAGTTTACACACCTGTAGTGGATAAGAGGTTAACGTGTCCAAAGAAAACTGCTAATCACCCTGTACCCGCCTCCGCTTTAGTAGGTGTTCCCACGCCGCCTTCGCTCGAGCCCTAGGACTTGCGGGCCCTGGGCTTACAGGTGTGCCCCGGAGGCTACCCCTGCTGAAGTCAGGAGGACCCCTGAACTCGCCTGCCACGACTTTGAATGTAACCTCAGTGGGGGGTCCTTCCTTGG
Source organism: Alligator sinensis (assembly GCF_000455745.1). Lineage (NCBI taxonomy): Eukaryota > Metazoa > Chordata > Crocodylia > Alligatoridae > Alligator > Alligator sinensis. The sequence continues at coordinate 304,462 of NW_005842510.1, read as the reverse complement.
GGTAGCCACCAGAGTTGGCGTGGTCCCCAGTGGGCAGTCTTGGGGCTCTGTCCTCCCCGACACCCCAGCCACTCGCCACCTGTAGTTCCACTTTTTCTTGGCTTCCCCGATGTCCTAGGCCTGCTGGTGTCTCACCCCCAACCTGCCAGCCATCCGTACAGGTCTTCGGCTCAACGTGGCATCTGCCGGGGTCGCCAGCCCAGACCTTCCACCTCGGCTCCTTCCTTAATCTAGCTGCTCGTTCCGGCACTGGCTCTGCTGCTTCCAAAGCGGCTGGTTCCTTCACCAGCTCTTCTGCCTGCAGTGCAGGCGGTTCCTTCACCGGCTCTTCTGCCTGCAGTGCAGCCGGTTCCTTCACCGGCTCTGCTGCTCAGGATGCCACCGGTTCCTTGCCCGGCTCTGCTGCCTGCAACACAGCCAGTTTCCTCACTGGCTCTGCTGCTCCAGACGCCACCGGTTCCTTCACCGGCTCTGCCGCTTGCAGTGCGGTCAATTTCCTCCTGGGCTTTGCTGCCCCACATGACGCCGGTTCCTCCTCCGGCTCTGCTGCCTACAACGCAGTCAGTTTCTCCTCCAGCTCTGCTGCTCCCGACGCTGCCGGTTCCTCCGCCGGTTCTGCTGCCTACAATGCAGCCGGCTTTCTCACCGGCGCCGCCGACAGCATCGGAGCCGGTCCCACCATCAGCGCTGCTGCCAGTTGTGTTGACGGCTTTCTCGGAGCCTGCCCTGGCTCCGCCCCTTGCTCTCGCTGCAGCCGAGAGCGGCGGCTGATCTCCTGCATGCTGGAGTTCCCACCCGTGGTCTCTCCTCACCAACCACCCCGCTGCCTCAGCGGGGCCGCTTTTTGTTTCTTCCGGGAGGCGTCCTCTGCCCCCGATGCTCTGCCGCAGCCGGATAAATGCCCAGCTGATCACCCGCGCCAGCGTCCTCGGCGTACGCGCCTCCCCCGGCTCTTCCGGCTCTGCAGGAGATAAGTCGGACTCCTTGCTGCCCCGGGGTTCCATTGGCATCCCAGCTCCCCTGGGACACACCCATATTTTTCACACAGTTTGAAGCTCATTGTACCCCTTTATTATTCTGGGAAATTGTTTCTAAGTATTTAATTGTATTCTTCTTTTAATTTTGTGTAGCACAAACAGTTAAGAAATATAGGACAGTTCTATACAACCTCCCTGCTGACACCAAGACTATCACCATGCAGAGTATCCTGTTTCTTGATCCTTGCCTCCACCCAAGTCCATTAGTTAGGAGTAGGGGATCCTGAATAAGTGTTTGAATAGATTGAGGGCCTGAGAACAGTACTAAGGAACATAATCAAGGACCCTTTAGAGGCATCTGCTCTGTCTGATAGCTGGTTTTAAATATGGGTAGAGATGGTGGAGTGAGTGGGTAACACCACCAGTTCTTCCTCTTCCTCTCCTCAAAGGCAACTACAGGCATTTCTTGGAAACAATGTAGGTATGTCTATATAGAGTGTGAGAATAAGGGTTTGAGCCTTTATTTGCTGTACACATACACAATTCCCATTAATTTTGGCAACACTGGTTTCCAAGTAATCAACATAGAAGCAAAATATGAAGTTAACAGTGTGCTGTTCTCTTTCCTGGGGTGTATTACAGAACTTATATTAGCATCAAATTTCTTCCTTTGAAAATTTTTAAACTCTCAAAATGTGAACATGAAATAGAAGGGTTTGGGTGAATTACCTTGTCTGCCATCAATGGGCCTTTCCCCCGCCCCCACCCCCTGCCTTAATCAGCTGATACAAATTAAAAACAGGTGAATTGTCCCTGGGTTTTATAAGTGGAAGGGAACTGGGCTGGGTAGATCTAGCTTTGCTAGGTTTATGACAATGTTGCAGCTTGCATAAGCCTATCTGAACTCTATTTAAACTATTTAGACATACTCAACAACTGCAGACCTCAGTGTCAGCTGTGTAATCTGCCTGGGAATCTAGCTAAGTATTAATACAGCCAGGCTACACTAAGATCCAAGATGCTGTGGTTACACAGTCAATGGTAGCTCAGTAAGCTTCTTTAAAATTAGGTTAGGTATACTACCCTTTCAGCTGTAGTATAAAGAAACACACAGTGGGACAATGCTATTTTTATGGCATTGTTCCTCTCACCTGAGAAGCATTCCAGCAAGTTCTGTTGGTAGTCCCTTCACAGTTATGGGGATCTGAGCAGAAGTTCAGAGGAGAAAAGGTGTGAAGTTATGGAAGAATTACTGTATGTGACATGCTGCCCTACATGAAGGCCATGGCTACCTTAGCCCAGAGGTTCTTAATTTCAGTTCATGAAGGACTGCTAGTTTATAGACTGTCCAAATTGGAGGATCATATGGCACTGGCTATTCTTGTTTCTAGCTGTTACATCACATTCACAGTTATCTGAAAGTATGTGAATTCTTAATTTTATTTTATATAAAAGCAAAGTCTGTGCGAATTAACATAATCTCTTTTCCAAAATGGCGGATGGCAGGATGATTGATAAATGAAATACTTTCTATAATGGACCATTCCCTGCATTATTAAGACAATTAAAAAAACCTGTGTTTTAGCACATAGATATGCAATTAGAAATGGTTCATAGATTTCATAGACATTCGGGCTGGAAGGGACCTCAAAGGATCATCAAGGCCAGCCCTCTGCCCCAGGGGCAGGAAGTCAGCAGGGAGCATAGGATCCCAGCAAGATAAACATCGAAATGTTTCTTGTAGGTGTTCAAAGTGGGTGCTTGAACCACCTCCAGCAGCAGTCTATTCCAAACCATGGGGGCTTGGACAGTAAAGAAGTTCTTTCTTATGTGCAGCCTGAATCGGTCGCAGTGGAGTTTGTGACAATTCAATCTTGTAATCCCTTAGGACACTCTGGTGAACAGATGTTCCCCCAGATCCTGGTGAACACCCCTGATAAAATGTATAAGTGGCCACCAGATCACCCCTGAGCCTGCACTTTTCCAGGCTGAAGTGTCCCATGGCTCTCAGCCTCTCGTCATAAGGTCTGTTTTCCTGACCTCTGATCATGCATGTGGCTCTCCTCTGCACTCTCACAAGTTTCTCCACATTCTTTTTGAATTGTGGAGCCCAAAACTGGACACAGTACTCCAGCTGTGGCCTCACCAAGGCTGAGTACAATGGGAGAATGATGTCCTGGGATTTGCTTGAGAAGCGTTTATGGATGCAAGCCAGTGTTTTGCTCGCTTTACTAGCTGCAGCATCACATTGAAGGCTCATGTTCATCTTGTGGTCAATCGTGACCCCCAAGTCCTTTTCATCTGTAGTGCTAAACAGCATAGTACTGCCGAGCCTATAAGCATGCATCAGGTTTTTCCTCCAAGGAGGAGAACCTTGCATTTTTTGGTGTTAAACACTATCAGGTTCTCGTCCGCCCATTTCATGAGCCTGTCAAGATCTGCTTGGATCACCCTCCTGTCCTCGTGTGGATGTTTTACCCCAGAGTTTGTTGTCATCATCGAACTTGGCCAGCCTGCTTCTGACACCAATGTCTACATCATTGATGAAAATGTTAAAAAGTATAGGCCCTAGGACAGAGCCTTCAGGGACCCCTCTGGTCACCGCGCACCATGACGATTGACTTCCATCAACTACCACCCTCTGGGTCCTGCCGTGGAGCCAACTCCCCAGCCAGCAAATCATGGTGAGGTCAAGGCCACAGTTAGCCAGTTTTGCCAAGAGGTGATCATGGGATATCAGATCAAAGACTTTTTTAAAGTCAAGATATACGACATCAATCTCTTCCCCCTTGTCCAGGTGATAGGTCACCTGGTCATAAAAGGAAATGGGGTTGGTCAAGCAAGACCTACCCACAACAAACCCATGCTGGGGATCCCTCAGGATATTTCCATCAGGTAGTATGTTAAGGATGGCCTCTTTGATAATCTTTTCCAAGACCTTCCCCAGGATAGAGGTCAGGCTGATGGGCCTGTAGTTTGACAGATGTACTTTCCTCCCTTTCTTGAAGATAGGCATGACATTGGCCTTCTTCCAATCTTTGGGCACTTAACCAGAGCACCAGGAGTTCTGAAAGATCCATGCCAGGTGCTGAGCTATGATGCTAGCCAGCTCCTTCACTACCCTTGGGTGTAAACTATCAGGGCCAACTGATTTGAAGGTATCCAGCCTCTCAAGGTGTTCCTTCATGAGGTCAGCTTCAATGGAGGGTAAGGAATCTCCCCCACCCGGGCATCCCTGACCTACAGTGGGCAGGGGTGTCCCATGGGACTGGTGAAAAACTGATGCAAAGTACCCATTTAATAGGTTGGCTTTTTCCTGGGTGTCAGTTGTCAGTTGTCCCTTCTGGTTTAGCAGGGGTACAATGTTGCCCTTGCTTTTCCTCTGCCTCCCCACATGTCTAAAAACGGACTTTTTATTGCCTTTGATATTTGTAGCTAGCTGGAGTTCCATCACAGCCTTGGCTTTCCTGGTTTGCTCTCTGCAGGTCCGGACAAGAGCAGAGTATTCCTCCTTGGTGGTGGATCCATTCCTCCATCCTTTGTAGGTCTTCCTTTTAAGATACAGGAGGTCCACTAGTTCCCTGAAGGGCCAAGGGGGATGCTGTGCCCTTTTGTTGCCTATCCTTCAAGATGGAATAGACTTTGCTTGCACATTCAGGATTGCTCCCTTGAGGAGAAACCACTCATCTTGAACTCCCCTCCCCTTTAGGTTGTGGCCCTTTAGGGCCTCACTGACAAGCCTCCTTAGCTTATCAAAGTCAGCTTTCCTAAAGTTGAGGACTTCTGTATTACTGACTGACTTGCCAGCTTTACAGGAGATGTTGAAGGTGATCGCTTGTGGTCACTGTCACCCAGCTTCCCTTCAATCATTAGGTCACTGATTAGGTTGTCCCTGTTTGCCGGTACCAGTTTGAGCAGTGATTTACCTCTCGCTGGCCCGTAGACTTCCTGAATCAGATAGAGGTCATCCACGCATGAGAGAGAGGTTTGCAACTGCTCAGATTTGGCTGAGCACTCCTCCCATGGGATGTCCTGAGTAGTTAAAATCTACCATGACAACCATACACTGGGAGTGTGCGGCCTCAGCCAATTCCCTGGCAAACTCCTGGTCAAGGTCTTGACCCTGGGTAGGGGGTCTGTAGTGGACTCCGATAGTATCCCCTGTGCCATTTTCCCCATAGATTTTAACTCAGAGGGTCTCAAGTCTTCCACCGTGGGTGCCACTGTCAGCTTGCAGGGATGCGTAGCTTTCCTTGGCAGAGAGAGCTGCATCCCCGCCCCTTTTGTCTGCCCGATCCCTCCTGTACAGGGTAAAGCCATCTATACCTGTGGTCCAGTCATGGGTGTTGTTCCGCCAGGTCTCCACTATCCCTATGACCCATAATTATTTAATTATTTGTATTTAGCAGGAGGACAAGTTCCTCCTGTTTATTCCCCAGGCTCCTGGCATTTGTGTATAGACAGGCAAGTCTCCCCTTGGGGGCCCTGGCCCTGCCTACAGTTTGTTCCAGGGCTGGGGCAGGTCGGTTCCCTTAAGTGCTTTGGCCTGTTGGCTTTCAAGGGTTGCTCAGTGGGCCAGAAGTGGCAGTAGTCCCCACATCACCCGGTGGGCTTAGTTTAAAGGCCAGTGGAGAAGGTCAGCCAGTCTGGCTGAGAAGAGAGTCCTCCCCAGTGGAGAGAGGTGGAGGCCATCCTTTCCCAGCAGCTCACTGCCCCTCTCACCAATGAGCGGACTGTGGTCATAGAAGTCAAAGCCTTCCCGATGACACCAGTGCCACAGCCTTTGGTTTACTACCTGGATCCACCTCTCCCTCCTCAGCCCATAGCCTGAGACCGGGAGGAGTGAAGAAAACACCACCTGTGCCCCCAGACCTTTTAGCCCCACTCCCAAATCCCTGTAGCACTTCATGACCCAGCTGGGAGTGCTCCAAGCCATGTCATTGGTGCCCACATGAATAAGGAGCATAGGGTAGTGGTCAGTGGGCTGGAGGAGCTTAGGGATCTTCTTCACAATGTCTAGGATATGGGCTCCTGGGAAACAGCAAACTTCCCAGGCTAAGGGGTCAGGGTGGCAGATTACCCCTTCAGTCCCCCTCAGAATGGAGTCTCCCATGACAAACACTTTGCATTTTCTCTTGGGGAGAACGGGGGCAGTAGCTACAGTAGAGCCTGTGTTGCCTGAGGGAGCTGGAAACTCAGCAGGCTCTGCTGGGGTTGCAAGAGGTTCATACCTGTTGCAAAGGTCCAGCGGGGCAGGGGGCTTGGTGCGACAGGCGTTGGGGCCCTTGACCACCTTGGTCCAACCCCTGGGCTGGACAGTAAGGGACGTCCTCGAGTCCTTTGAGTCCTCCCTTATCCTGGAGGGAGACCGTGGTCTACCTCCGTCTGCTGGGGAGAAGGGCCTGGCAGTAGGAGTCGATCTCCTGCTCACAGTCCCTGATGGCATGCAGTCTCTGGACTGCAGGCTGGAGCTCCTCCAGCTGGTGCACCAGAGACCCCAGTAGGGAGCAGAACTCACAAGGGGAGGTGGCCATCCTCCCAGACCCCAGAGCCTGAAAAAGTGACAGAAAGCCCCTGCAGCTGAGAGCCAGAGGCTTCGTCAGTGTGGGGCCCAGAAACATGGGCTCTGTCTGGGTGGAGGCCTCTGAGGTGCCAGAGGGGGAGACTGCAGACCCCAAGGGGACCCTCAGGGTACAGCATGTGTCCATCTGTGTCATGCTGTTCATGCGCTAGCTACAGCTGGGACTGTCTACCCTAGGGGGCTCACACAGGGCCGCAGGCTCTCCTGCTCGCCCTCCTGTGGGAACTCCCACACTAACTCATGTGCCAGGCCCAGGAGCATGCCCGTTTGCGTGGCCTGTTTGTGAGGCTCCGATCGTGCGGCTCCCTGGAGGGCTGGAAGAATTAGGAGCTGGGGTCGGTGTGGCCCTCCCCGCCTCCAACTCAGAGGGTTCTCAGCTGGCTAAGGTGGCTACATCCCTGCCTCCATGGGTCCCGGCTTACCTGTGGGCAGGCCGGGCTTGGTTCATGAAAGAAACATGGTTTTTATTCATTTGAATAGTTAAAAGCAAAAGAATTGAGTTAAGAAGAGATAAGAATAAAGCTAAAAGTGAAGGAAGAACATAGCTTTCTGAATTACTGGAGCCTCCCTTCTTTGTGAGATCTGCCTCATTAGGATACTCACTTCCTGTCTCTTCAGTGGCTCTGTAAATCTCTGAGGGGAAAAGTAAAAGTAAATTCTCTGAAAGATATTTGAACCTATATCCAAAGCTCAGGCAGCTACAGATTCATTAGTCTGATGTCAGTCGTCTACAAGGCTTTAGTTAAATTTTGAAGGAAAAAATAATTAAACAGGTGGAATTGAATGAAAAATTAAATGGAATTTAACATGCATTTGCCAGAAGTAAATCATGTTGGATGTATCCAATACCTTTCTTTGATAAGATAGCTGATTTTCTAAACATAGGGAGTACAATAGATCTAATTTTTCTGGACATTAGCATTTGATATGGTGCCTACAGGAAATTATTCTTTCAACTGGAGAAGGTGGGGATTAGTAGAAGAATGGTAAAGTGCTCAAGAAATTGGCTAAAGAGCAGATAACAATAAATTGCTTTGAAAAGGAAATTGGGCTGATTATTAGAAACATATCTTCAGAATCAGTCTTGGGACTGATTTCATTTAATACTGTAGTTGAATTTAATGATCTTGGCACAAAATAGAGGAGTATGCTAAAGGAATTTTTGATGACAGAAAGGAAACATTTTCACTGTGGAGCAAGGTTAGAATATAGAATATGTGAAAAAAATGTGATGACCTTGAGAACTGAAGTTACAACCTGAAATATGAAAAATGCTACTTGGTTGTCTTTTTAATTTGTGTGTGTTTTTAAATTACTTTGTAAGTTATGTACAACTTGGTTTTACTTACTAGCATAAATAGATACCTTCTGAGAGACTTACTGAAATAGTAGTGCATAAAACGTAAATGAAATATTTCACTACATTTAGTGGTCCTTGGAACATAAATACAAAAAAAAGAATTTTTCGCCCTTTAAGTAATTACTCAAGTGCATGGTGAAAGTAATTAAACCAGAAAATAAAGCTACATGTGAGCTTTATGGTGGAACATTTTCATTTTATAGGAAAGTATTATTTTTTTCTTACTTGATTAACACTGAAGGTATGGGATATTGTGATTTTTTTTTTCTTTTCTTTTTTTAATCAAGTAGAAAAAAGGTTCATTTGTCTTCTGTAGGTTTATAACAGTGATATTTTAAATTGTCGCTGATAAACTCAGGAGTTGAAAATACATTTACTTTTCTACAGGCTTTGCAGTACACACAAATTACTAATATACTTTGTATCTATTTACTTCATGTAATGCTTTAAAAATCTATTAATTTAAACAAGCAATTATCATTAAAATTGTTTTGCATCTGAACTAGAATATTCAAGTAGAAAGTCCAGTGGCCACTCAGGCCTCAGATTATTTTTTAATTAAGTCTATTTAATTATGTTGACTATGAATATACTGAACTACTTTCCTAGCAATCCAATGTATTTCCAACACATTGTTTCCTGAAGATGTGGTTCAGTATATTTACTTGCTGTTTCCACAGGATTCATTTTTCTCCTTTGGACTGTATTTCTTCACAACTGAAAGAACCAGATTATGAAAAAAATGCTCATTTTTAAGAATTTTATAACAATTTAAAAGTGAGCGTCTATAATATACTCTGTACATTTGAAACTTACAAGCATGAATGTATATCCTGCAGAATGCAAAGACCCAGAATGTGGTTTCTTCAAGAGGAAGCCAGCGAATTCATAATTTCTATTGCCAGTAAAATAGTGAAGCTAATATAAGGTTCTGCTGTTATGTATATTGGTGCAAATCTTTAAAAACATTGGCCAAGTAACTTGACAAATGTTTTCAAGACCAGGAGTAGACTATATACTTGCTGATCTTCTGCTGCAATGGAATATATTGAATTATTATCAGTGTTTAATTATTTTAATTGGGCAAAAGTTTCTGGAATAAATGTTTAATGCAGAAGTACACATAAAAATGAGAGAACCTATTTTATTCTTTTTCTTCTTTTAGGTTTTTCAGGTCAGTACTGTGAAATAGAAGTGAATAACTGTGATTCTGCACCCTGCTTGAATGGTGCTGTCTGTCAGAATGATGTCAACAGATATGATTGTTTCTGTCCTGAAGGTAAGTTGTTCAAAATAATATATTGTTATCATAAGTGACAATTTGCAAAAAATGCCTGAAGATTCTGAGGCTGCCTTGACAGGCTTCAAAGTAAGTGTTATAACTTCTCCCTTATCAAGGTACATTATTTACTTCTGAGGTCTTATTTGCATCTGGGTACATCAAGATGACAAAACAAATGCTCATAAAAAAGATGACAACAGTTACATATGGAAGCATTATTTAAGTATATATTCATGAATCTAGCGCTACTAGAATGACAGTAATAAAAACAAATGTTTAGTACCCCAACTTTATAGAAGATGGATCAGAAAACTAAAATGCATTAGGGAAACATTGGGTGTGGATATATAAGCATGTACTTTGTAGCCTGAGGACTTAAGTATAACATGTAAAATTATAATAGAGATAATAATTCCCTTTTGACTTCCAGTATTTTTGAGTCCATTCATATCCTTTAAGAAAAGCTGTTTTGTTCTTTAACGTATTCTTATTATTATTTTTCAGTGTAAACTACTGAACATGAACAAAACTGATTGCTGACAAAACCACTCATAAGAATTTTTTTTTCTGAATTTAGAGTGATTTTTCACAGAGCCTTTTATGAATTGTTTCTGTTTGGAATATTTATAGGATAACTTGATAGATCTTAGTAAGGAGGAACAGAATCAATTTTATGATTTGTAATTTTGGAAGATGAAGTAATGTAGCCCATTTTTTAATGTCCAACTTAAAGAATAAGATGGGGTTGACTACAGAAGTTTTACTTTTCAGAGACATTACAGAATACTATAGGCATTATAATGCTTATGCTATTTCTACTATCATATGAGATTCCCTACAACATATTTTATTAAAAGTGTAGTTTCCAGTATTAGTTAATTTAAGTTAGAAAACAAGATAGTTATTGAAGATCCGTTGTAAATTAAGTTTATAAAGGATCATGTTACTGTTTACCTTACTTAATCTCATATCATTTGGATTAGAAAAATAAACCTTGGCATTCACATTGATAATTTTGTGACTTGGTAGTTACCTGTGAGACATGGATCTGATTAAACTCTGATTGCAAATGGGAACTGTTACTGTATACATTATTAAGGAACTCAGGGTAATTGCAAAGTTTTATGACTTAGGGATCAGTGGAAATTGGTTCCATGGTCAGTTTGAGAAATTATTAGAATATGCGTTGCACTGAGGGTGCTGATAGCTTAACATTAGTCATGGTCTTCCTGCAGCCATGGCCTGTGACAGCACTAATGATAGTCATTTTGTAGCGTGACCATGCATTAGAATACATTTACAAGAGCATGAAATGTCAGATATTGTAGTAGAGATTCTTCAGCAGTTTCTTGTATAAGAAACCTTTCCCTTCTCCTACAAGTTAGAATTAGCTAAAACTCAGTTCCACACATTCACTGTTCTATAGAAAACACATAATATTAGAAAATGTTGAGAAACAGAATTGGCATTGGTAGAGCTTTTAAAACTTTATGACCAAAATAATTTCATAAATTCATTTAATTAAAAATGTTCTTTAACATATGTACTCATATGTTACCTAGTTCTTATGAGACCATTATGGAAAAAAAAAAAGCTAAAACTGGATTAAGGTAAACCCCCAATCCTATTTTTGTGATGCGTTTAAAATGCATTTGGAGGTCAAAAGTAGTGATTTACTAATGACAATAGAAAAGTCTTTCAGAAAGTACTCACTATAAAAACATTGGGTATTTTGTGTTTATTTTTATAAAGTAATTTGATAACCATTGATACAGTAAACGTGCACGCACAATGATTTATTATTTAAACAGCAAACATGTGCACACACAAGTTCCCCCCCTTCCCCACCACTCACACACTCACTCTCTCTCTCTCTCTCTCTCTGGGTGTTGAAAAATAAAAGGCAGAGGTATAGATTAATAATACACAGCTCTTTGTTTTTCCAACCAAGGATTCGAAGGTCTGAACTGTGAAATCAACTTTGATGAGTGCACTTATGGCTTCTGTAAAAGCAATTCAACTTGTTTAGACCTCATTGCGGACTACATTTGTATTTGTCCTCCAGGCTTCACTGGTAAGATTTATTTTTAAACTTGAATGAGATAATAAATATTTAAATCCTCTATTATCTGGTCAAAAATTAAAAGTAAATAAAATGTTCTTGATTGCATTTTATTCATTGTTTTGGTACTAATGAAAACCAATTCATCTCATTGCAATGTCCTCTTATATCCATTGTCTATCTTAATCTCTTTCCCAGATGCTAGAAGTGCTGATATGAATACTGTTCTGTTAAAAAAGAGTAAGCAAAAAAGTATATCTTGCATAGAGAAAATATTTTGAAAATATCTCATCTGTTTTATTTAGCTAAGTCTCATTTCAAAGTTTACTCAGGCAAGCAACGACAGCTATATGGAGTGCTGTTGATCTTTTGAAGATCATGTCACCATTATGATTTTCTTTTGTGTGATTTGGATAACAATGAGAATGAGTGTGTGTTTTAGGCAAAGCACAGTTTGCTTCAAGTGGGATATGAATGATTCTCATGATAACAGCTTGCAAATTGCAAATTTGTTTCTATATAAAATAGAATTAAGAAAACTAGCAAATAGTACTTGCATGAGAGGTCAGTCCTGTTCATGACCCTTTTGGAGCCAGAATCCTCTAGGGAAACTAATAAAGCGTTCTCCACAAGGACATAATAACTAATATGTTCCAACCCCTAACCTTGTGGCATATTGATTTTTGAGCTGCTGTTTTAGAAAGGCAAAAAAAGAGTGCTACTGCTCTAGCAGTGAGGGATAATGAGAGGGCAAACAGTAATAGCAGAAAGTGACAGTCTTCATGTGTTAACAAATCTGAGAGAAGACATACTTACATACCAACAGTGTTGGACTTGATATAAATAATGTGCATAAGGATGTAGGTAGTGGCAAACAGATCTAGCTTAATGCCTGTGGAGTACAGGGATAAGAAAAAGAGAAGAATATGTGGAGAAAGAGGAAAGTCAATGGTTTTGGGCAAGCAACTGAGAGCCAGCTCTATGAAAATGAATGGTTTCAGTCAGAGGATGATGCTATTTAGAAGTAGGGACAAAAGGTGGAATTCTATTTCTTCTGGAACTTACGCATCCTGATGTGGTCATCCACATGGCATTCTTTGTCACATTGGGTGCATCTACACGTGCTATTAGGGGTCAGCAGTAAACTGCAGAACTCTGGTTTATTGCTCCAAGGTTTATCAACCACTTATTGCTCTGTGGTTTATTGTTCCCAGGAAGCTCCTAGGCATGTAGTTTACATGTGTGCCTGGAGCGCACCACATTAAGCTAGGTCACAGCACCCCCTGGCTGGCAGAGGGCCTTGGGGTCAGCCTGCCAGCCTGGGACTGCTCCAACTGGGCTCAGTTTGCTGCAGAGGAGCTGGCTGGGGCACAAGGTGCTTTAGTATGGGTCTAGCTGGCAGGCAGCCTCTGCACTGAAGCACCCTTGTGCCCGAGCCAGTTGGCTCAGCATCTGCCAATGTGCTGCTATTCATGAGAGCTCCACAGCAGGGCAGGGCTTATATATATAATTCCTACCCTACTGCAGAGTTCATTAGTTTCATGCGTCCTAATAGGGGCACATATGTAGACACTGAGCTGTTTACTATGCAGTTAATTAGGCAATTGTGCAGTAAACATCTCATGTAGACATGCCCATTAAACCTAGGGACAGACATTACACATAAACCAGTTTAAGTGATCAGAAACTGGTTTAAACCTGTAACATAACAGATGTTCAGTGCAAATAAACGAGTTTCAAAATAACTGAAGTCTGTTTTAGATAAACCTGGTTGAATGTAGTATCAAACTTAATTGAGTTGGCTCATTTGGTTTACACAATGCCTGCACCAGACCCCTTCCTCGTTTAAGTTAAATCAGAGTCCCCCGGCATCCTGGCATGCTCTCTGGGCTGGCCGGGGCTGTCTGCTCCACAGCAGGGTTGGCCCCTCCCCTTTGCATCTGCCTGGCTGCAGCTCAGCACAGATTTGCAGGCACAGCAGGGTCTGCTAGCTTCTCCATGCCCCCCTCTACTTCCCCCACTTGCAGTTTAAGCAGAGATCCCTTCCTCCTCTCTGCCACAGCAGAGACTGTAACCAGCATGTGGTGTGCTAGCTAATGCCAAGAGGTGTCCGTGTGTGTGTCTCTCTCCAATTTCATTTGGATGGACAGACAGAACAGTGACCGCTTAGGGCTTTTAGAGCTAATCAACAGATTAGCTGGTAAACTGTTTGCGAAATTTGAAGTAATGTAGAGAGTGACTATTGTTTTACTAATCAGATGATAAAGACTGTTATCAGCTTCTCCCCTCCCTACGTCCCTCCCCCAGGTGGCTTACTCACCTGTCAGTTTGCTACAGACAGTATGATGAGGCAAGGAAGGAGATTGAAAAGCTCAATATCATCAACAGATGCATGCACTGCGCACACCCCGCCTTGCCTCAGAGTGCTAGCCTGGGGCTGGTGGCTGGCAACACTCCTGCCACTTGAGCAGCCAGTGGGGAAAAGCCTGGGACCATGCAGGCAGACCTCCCTAATGAGAGAGTCCTGTGTGGGACTGTCCATGCCCTCCTCAGATCAGCTCCCTGCAGCTCCCCAGCTTCTAGCTTGAGCCACTGCAGGCATGCACCTGAATTTCCTCAGTACAGAGAGTATGTCTGTCCAGTTTCAAGTCAGTTAAACTAATCTGCAAAGATTGACTCAATTCAGGATCAGGCTTTCTGAATGTCTGTCCCTAGCCCTTGTCCCAAGAAATCAGTTACATAACAGGTTGGTATTCTTATTGTGAGCACATAGTCTTATGAACCTATGCATGACTACACAGTCACATCCACTGATCATGTGCAGTAGTAGAAGGGACCTGTATGCACATCCCAGAAATGGAATCATCCAAAACCAATGACTGTCAGGCTTAACCTCTTTTGGGATGCTGGAGATGCTGGGGTCTAGATCCCATTCAACCAGAGGCAATCGAAATCTGGGTGGCTCTGCCATTCCTGCACATATCTCTAACCACTGCTCCATGGATCAGCCATTATTCACTCATTTTTCTGGTGTTCCTTATGGAATCTTTATCATTGTACTTAATATTTACTTACGCTAGTACATCTGGTTCACCTAACATGAAATTAAAATTGGGGAGTTGGATTACAAAAAAAATCCTATTTAGATTTCATATTATACATTAACTTAAGGGATAATATTAGAGTGAATTGTTGTATGTGCCCGCTTGCCCGTGTACAAAAAATACACAACCCACTACTGAGTTCGATAAAATAATAGATATTCAATTATGGTTCAACAATACCACTTTTCCAATCAACTAGAAATTAGTCAAAGAGCTTTGTTTACAAAAAAAATAGGACAGCATAATTCTCTGACGGTTTCTCATTTGAAAATTTTATGCATGATTTGTTTAATTAGAAGGTAAAGTGTAACAGTTAGACTAATCTGCGCAAAAATGTGTATGTTCTCCAAGGAAGAACAAAATAAGTTGAAATGGGACTTATTATGTCTTTTTGTCATAGCTTCATGGAAAACACTGAGATTATTTTTCCTATTATTGTTTATCCCCATTAAATTTGAAAATATATTTTTTTTAAATTATTGTTGACATTTATATAATGGAATGATATATCTCAACATAAGATATTTAAAATCTGAGATTTTTTCAGGTAAACTTGAACATACTGAAGGTTTTCAGTTGTGACCTTTTAACAGAGAAACCCACCTGTTTGGTTGTATATTATAGGGAGCTGTTTATTAACTCAAAACCCTAAGGCAAGTATTTATTAGGAAAGTGCAAATTGTGGGTAAGATACAGAGAGAGAGGTACAGACTGATTACTAACTTGCCCAGGCCACAAAGGAAGTCCATGGAAGAAGTACAAACTTGAATCTAGATTTCCTATTGGTAAAATAAGATGACATGGCTAAGTGCCATGTCTAAGTGGCACTTGCATAGCTGCAGAAACTTATTCTTTTGGCATTTATGCTCACATTGGATTCTACATAGCTATGCTCATCTTACATTTCCTTGCACTCTGTAGGCAGTACTCTAGTTACATTGATGCCTGAAGGGAATAGAATTGCTTAGGCATACACATAATGTTGAGTAAAGTCCCAAACTGTAGTTACAGAAAAATCATAACTATCATGTGATGGCTGAAAGCAATGGGGCTTCATAACTTCACCATGGGCTATTAATTTAAAACCTCCAGCCCAACTCTTGAAGCAGGCACAATATAAAGCTATGAGAGGAAGATATGTGTAGCCAATATAAGATGAACAAGCCTGAGGAATGATGGTTCAGTGAACCTGGCACTCTGGTGTAGTGTCCGAAGACTGGAAGAAGACCAATGTGGTGCCTATCTTCAAGAAAGGGAGGCAAGTGGATGCGGCAAACTATAGGCCCATCAGCCTGACTTCTATCCTGGGGAAGATCTTAGAAAAGTTTATTAAAGAGGCCATCCTTAATGGACTGGCCGATGCCAACATCCTGAGGGACAACCTGGAGGGATAGCCTCCAGGTTTGTTGAGGATAGGTCTTGTTTGACCAATCTCAATCCCTTTTATGATCAGGTCACCTAGCACCTGGACAAGGGAGAAGAGATTGATGTCATATATCTTGACTTCAAAAAAGCCTTCGATCTGGTATCCCATGATCACCTCTTGGCGAAACTGGCCAATTGTGACCTTGGGTCCACCACAATCTGCTGGCTGGGAAATTGGCTCCAGGGTTGGACCCAGAGGGTGGTAATTGGTGGGAGTCAATCGTCATGGTGCCCCAAGGCTCTGTCCTTGGACCCATATTGTTCAATATCTTCATTAATGATGTGGACATTGGAGTCAGAAGCGGACTGGCCAAGTTCACTGATGATACCAAACTTTGCAGCAAAGCATCCACACCTGATGACAGGAGGGCGATCCAGGCTGACCTGGAACAGAAAATGGGCGGACGAGAACCTGATGGTGTTTAACACTGAAAAATGCAAGGTTCTCCACCTTGGGAGGAAAAACCTGCAGCATGCTTATAGGCTCAGCAGTGCTACACTGGCTAGTACTATGGAAGAAAGAGACTTGGGGGTCATCATTGACCACGAGATGAACATGAGCCTGCAATGCAATGCTGCAGCTAGTAAAATGACCAAAAAACTGGCTTGCATCCATAGATGCTTCTCAAGCAAATCCCAGGACATCGTTCTCCCATACTACTCAGCCTTGGTGAGGCTGCAGCTAGAGTACTGTGTCCAGTTTTGGACTCCAAAATTCAAAAAGGATGTGGAGAAGCTTGAGAGAGTCCAGAGAAGAGCCATGCACATGATCAGAGGTCAGGAAAACAGACCTTACTATGACAGGCTGAGAGCTATGAGGCTCTTTAGCCTGGAAAAGCGCAGGCTCAGGGGTGATCTGATGGCTGCCTATAAGTTTATAAGGGGTGCTCACCAGGAACTGGGGGAATGTTTGTTCACCAGAATGCCCCAAGGGATGCCAAGGTCGAACGGTTATAAACTCATCCAAGACTGTTTCAGGCTGGACATAAGGAAGACCTTCTTTACTATCTGATTCCCCAGGGCCTGGAATAGCCTGCCACCAGGTGCGGTTCAATCACCTACTTCCAACACCTTCAAGAGAAATTTGATGTTTATCTTGCTAGGATCCTATGACCCCTGCTGACTTCTTGCCCTTCGGGTGGGGGGCTGGACTCAATCTTCTGCGCTCCCTTCCAGCCCTAATGTCTATGAAATCTATGAAATGGATGCTGCTTTGAAAAAGAGAGGTGCTGGGTCAAGCACTTGCCCCATTTTATCTCATTAATATTAACTGTTCAGAAAAGCCTTCTAAATGATTTAATGGACAGCTGTGCTCTCTTCCTATCCTCCCTGTATTCTACCAAGATTGTGAAGGGATGACAATCTTAGAAATTATTTACTTAGATAACACCAAATTGGGACTGCAAATCCTATGTTCACATGACGCATTTCAAACCAATCTGAATCAGTACCGATGTGCATATCAGAGTTCTTGAAAGTCTTCTAAACAATGACTTGAAAAAAAAAATTATATACAGACTTGATTATATATTTTACTCCACTTAAGTATAAGACTTCCCTCTTAAGTCTCTTGATTATGGCCCAAGTAGGGACTTAAGTAACCTCCAGTATAACTTACAGGAGATGAGAGTATACTCTAAGGGTATGTACAGACATTATATTTAACTAGGGTTAAGTCAATCTAAGTGCTGATCTGTACAGATGTTTCAGGACATTAGATCAGGCAAAAAGATTGCTGGCCTGATCTAATTTAGTTCACATGAGTGGGTGCACTAAGTTAAATTGGGAATGGGTTAGCCCAATGTACTGAACATCTGTACACATTTGGAGCACAGCACTGTAGCTAGGAAATTCCAGCCTCTCACCCAAGCCCCAGGACTATATTTTTCCTATCCTCTCTCCCTACTCTGACCAGCCTGTACAAGCTTCAGTCACTGATTCAATTCAGCAGAGATTCAACCCAATTCAGCTGCCAAATCTCCAAATCCAAATCGCATCACTAGACCCTTTAATCTCTCTGAATAGAATTGGAATCCTCGAAATAGATTTGGAGACAATCATTGATTTGGACATAGACACAGCCTTAAATGTTTTTTCTACATACCTCAAGGTACCAGGTGGTTTGAGAACACTGAGATGGGGGGCGGCAGGTGGAGCATCCCACAGGAGTGTGGTGGAAGGTCCCCAGTGCACTCGGTGGCAGAACGAGACCCCCCCTCCCCTTGGCTCAGCAACTGGTGCCTCTTGGGTCTGGGGGGGCACCCGGGGTCCCCTTGTAGCCAATCAACAAGCTGGGAGGGTGTGGGGGGTCTTCTGCTGAGCAGGCAGGAGGGCCCCCATGCTCCTATGGGATACTCCATCTGCCCCACCATCTCAGCATTCACAAGTTGCACCTGGTACCTCAAGGTATATAGAACAATATTTAAAGCTGTTTCTATGGCTGAATCGCTGATTCTCTGAATTGGCATTGAATCTTCAGATTCAGATTCAGCTGAATCGAATTGGGAAAGTGATCCGAATCAATAAATTGAATCACTGTCCCCCGAATCAGCTGAATCTGAATCTGAATCAAGTACGGCCTGCTTCACACACCACTACTGTGCATGCCATACCCAATCTACAATCATGTGGCTCAAAGTAAGTTGTCTGATCACAGATCAGGTATTAGTGCAGCACCAAGCAGCTGATGAATTCATTGATGCATGAACTGAGAATCTGGTTCACTATGCTCAATTTATTTGCTTTTAAATCTTCTTAAAGTTTCTTTGTTTCTGTTACACTTTGGATTTGTTATCAATTTTGTTTGTAGCTCACCTGAGAATCTGTAAATAGGTGAAAACTGAAAAAAATGGCTGAATTTATTTTTGACTTTTGGATTCAAAAGAGCAATTTCACCTTATTTTGCTAGGAAACAAGTGTGAGAATTTTTTTTTTTTGTAATTAGAAACAATAAATGTCTGAAATCTTTTTGTTTGTTTTCTTTGTTTGTTTGATGTTTTTAATGTGCCATACAGTGCCAACTGTATCTTTGCTGCCAGAAATGAAATGTATTTGTAAAAGTAGCTCACTTTTTTGTATACATCACACCTTTATACAATATTTAATTTGTTTAACTATCAGCTATGATAGATGAAAATCCCTAACTTTACAGCTGTCAAGGAAAAATAAAATACAGTGTTCCCAACCTGGAAAAGTTAAATTATGTAGTTGTCACTTGGACTATGAAGTAGCTTTCTGCTTTCGTAAACCCAAAATGATTTATAGTTTTAATGTTTCATTTTCTTTTCTGTCAGACAAAAACTGTTCAATGGACATTGATGAATGTGCTTTCAAGCCCTGCAAAAATGGAGGCTATTGCCAGGATTTGATTGGTGAATTTTACTGTAGCTGTTTGCCAGGTAGGTAGTCAGGTGGTACGTTGGTGAAAAATATAGAATGTTTTTAAAAGATAACTTCTTTTGTCTTAAATACACATATGATTAAGGATATAGATGTTCTTTGCCTAAGTAAAGAGAAAGGACTTGGATAAGCACTGTAGTGAAACAATGTATGATTATTATGTAGGTTGGAACTTCTCTTTTTAGGAATTTGCTTAAAGAACATTTAAGTTGAAGGGGTATATTGTAAATTACTGAATAAAGTATTGAATAAAAATATGAAAATATCACTACTTCACACCAGAATCTTTGGGGAATTCAGCCATTCACATGCTTTAGACGTGGTAACTTTCTGATGATCTTACATAAATGTGAAATGATTTTGTTTCCTACTTTTGTACTTCTTGAAATGTTTTTTTTTTTCAAATTTCTTATGAGAAAGTAAGGAAAGAGAGAGTGCAAGTTACATGTCATAGAGGTTCTGGGGATGTGAAGAACTTTATAGAAGCTATTAGTAATTTTGAATTGAGGTCACTGACAATGTCAAATCAAGTTTTTTCCTGCAGTCTAGCAACAGAAACACTATTTACTAAATTTGTATGATCTTGTAAGCATATAAAAATTGACATATATCAGTATAATTTTTCTGTACTGAACTTGATTTGTCACTGTAGATTAATTTCTCAAAGTTTTAATCTAATATATTTTAATACAATATGCTAATCTAGATATACCAGACTTATATAGCATGACTAATTCACAAAATATACTTTTTTGTGCTACTTATACTGTGGATTGACAAGTCACTATTGGATTGAAGAAATAGTAATTCAGATATAATGATGTAGGGGTAATTTTCCAATTGTAATTATTTTGTTTTGTTAGGTCATTTACTGGCTTGTTCATATTTAATAGTTTCATAGTTAGTAGGGTCAGAAGGGACCTGAGGAGATCATCTAGGCCGACTGCGGCAGGAAAGAGTACTGGGGTCAAACGACCCTGGCCAGATGTTCTTCCAGCCTGCTTTTAAAGACCTCCAGGGTAGGAGCCAGCACCACTTCTTTTGGAAGCTGGTTCCAGGTCCTAGCCACCCTGACAGTGAAATAGCGCTTCCTAATGTCTAGCCTGAAACTACCCTCCGCTAGCTTGTGTCCTTTGTTTCTTGTAACTCCTGGGATTGCTCAGGGGAACAGGGACTCTCCCAATGCCTGCTGGCCCCCCTTGACTAGTTTGTAGACTGCCACTAGATCCCCTCTTAGCCTTCTTTTTTGGAGGCTGAACAGGTTCAGGCCCCTCAGCCTATCCTCATAGGGCCTGCCCTGCTGACCCCTGATCATGCGGGTGGCCCTCCTTTGGACCCTCTCCATATTGGCCACATCCCTCCTGAAGTACGGTGCCCAGAACTGGATGCAGTACTCCAGCTGTGGCCTGACCAGTGTCACATAAAGGGGGAGGATCGCTTCCGTGGACTTGCTTGAGATGCATCAGTGGATGCACGACAAGGTATGGTTGGCCTTCCTGACCGCGTCCCCACACTGTCAGACCATGTTCGATGTGGCATCAATGATGACTCCAAGATCCTTTTCTGTCTTAACACTGGCGAGAAGGGAGTTCCCTAGCCTGTAGGTGTGCCGCTGATTCTTCCTCCCCAGGTGCATTACCCTGTACTTGTCAGTGTTGAACCCCATCCTGTTCTCTTCAGCTCACCCCTGTAACCTGTCTAGATCCATTTGCAGCCTGTTCCTTCCTACTAGTGTACCCACTTCCCCCCACATCTTAGTGTCATCTGCGAACTTGAACAGGGTGCTTTCTACCCCCTCGCCCAAGTCACTGATGAAGATGTTGAATAGTGCGGGCCCGAGGACCGAGCCCTGGGGAACCCCACTGCCCACATCCCTCCAGGTCGAATAAGAGCTGTCCACCACCACCGTCTGGTTGCGGCACTCCAGCCAGTTAGTGACCCATCTGACCGTGTAGGCATCAACACCACTGT
>NW_005842510.1:265416-282781 GCF_000455745.1 Alligator sinensis | reverse complement strand
GGTGAGATGACCAGATTTCCTAGTGTGTCCTGCAGAGGCCTCACATTACTTGGCACCTTCTTTCCCCCCCCTATGTATTTGAAAAAGGACTTCTTGTTGTCCTTGATCTGGGTCGCTAGTCCCAGCTCCATTTCTGCCTTGGCCTTCCTGACTGCCCCCCTACATTCCCTAGCTATCAAGGTATAGTCCTCTCTTGTGATGGCCCCTTCCTTCCAACGGGTGTATGCCTCCTTTTTTTTTTGGAGACGTTCCCAGATGCTTTTGATGAGCCACGGAGGCCTTTGCGCCCTCTTGCCCCCTTTGATTCATGTAGGGATTACTTCCCTTTGAGCTTGGAGGATCATCTCCTTAAGGAGCGACCACTCCTCCTGGACACTCAACTCCCTCCAGCTCTGGGACCTCTGCTTCCCCCACTAGTTTTCTTACCTCATTAAAGTCCACCCTCCTGAAGTTGAGGGCTGCTGCCTTGCTGGAGGCTTTTGCCACCTTGCGCTGGATGGTGAATTCCAGCAAATGATGATCGCTATTGCCCAGGTGGTCAAGCACCCACAGACCCCATACCACATCATCGCCCGTGGCCAGGACCAAATCCAACAAGGCATCTCCCCTGGTGGGGCTGTGTACCTCCTAGGTTAGATGGAGATCCTGTATGTCAGTTAAGAACCTGCATGAGCAGTCAGACCTGGCTGTCTGCTCCTCCCAGCAGATGTCTGGCAAGTTTAGGTCACCCATGATGACCACATCCTTGGACCTAACTATCTCCGTGAGCTGACTTGAGAATTTCTGGTCTTGATCTTCTCCTTGGCTGGGTGATCTGTAGTAGATGCCCACCATTAAATCCCTTTCTCCCCGACCCCCTTGTACTCTAACCCAGAGCACTTCTGTTTGCTCCTCCTCCGACCCAGTGATACACATTGTGGATGTGTGTTGCTCCTTGACATAGAGCACCACACCCCCGCCCTTCCTTCCTGTCCTATCTTTCCTGTAGAGTTCCTTTGTGTTGTTAGGAATGTAAGTCAATAAAATAGGTGTAACATGAAAGAGAACAAGCTTATATTTGGATAGAAAAATCTGTTGTATGTTTTAGTAGGAAACTATTCCAATAACTAACTGTAGAAAGGATTTAAGCATTTTAAATATGCATCTTTGAGCTATTTCCATTTGGGAGTATGGAGAGAATCTCTGCATTTTCACTGGAAGTTTCATGAGGAAAGTATTACTGAATTATTTTAGGTTATTTAATAACTTTGAGGGTACCATCTACATTGTGATAATGGTACAGAATTTGAATGCATTTTATTTGTAAAAATAACAGGGCAGTCACAGAACACTCAAAATGCATATTCATCTGCTTATCCACCATGATCCAAAGTCTTTTCCAAAATTATATATCCCAGTCCTCAATCTTATAAGTCTAAGATGTACTCTTTATGTAATGACATTCAGTTCCATCATATTGAAATACATATAGGGGACATCTACATATGCACTTTACTGTGGAGTTGACTGATTAGTAGGGCTGTGTGAATAGCGAAGTATTCAATTCAGATTCAGCTGATTCACAGGACAGTAATTTGATTTAGGATTTTGGATCACTGTCCTAAATCAATTTGGCTGAATCAGCTTTGGAAGATTCGGCGCTGATTTGGAGAGATTTGGTGATTCAGCCAGAGACAATAATGGGGAATCACTGAAATACCTATAACTTTGTCATTTTTTGGCACATTTCAATGACAACGTCAGGGTTAGTAGCCCCCTATGAGGGCATGAAGCCTGCCAAGCTTCAAGGGGATAGGTGCAGGGATTTCTGGGAAACTGCACCTGAAACTGCTGAAAGCAAAACTCATGTCATTTGTGTGTGTTAATGCAGATTTAGATGAAAGCAGCAGGGATGGTAGCCCCTTCTGAGGACATGAAACCTGCCAGGTTTCAAAGAGATAGGTGCAGGGGTTTCAGGGAAACTGCACCTCAAGCTTCTGAAAGCAAATCTCATTACATGTATGACTTTGTACGTGTGTTAAGGCACAGCAGGATGAAACCAGCAGGGATGGTAGTCTGTAACAGGGGGCCTTCCTGATGCCAGTTAGATCTCCACCCTCCCACCTGTCTCTAGGCCAACCACCCATCCCTCTTTTTCTTGCCACACCTTGATGGAAAACTGATTCAGATGTTTCCCGGGTGGGAGGCTGCTGATTTGGTGTCTTGGGATGACATCCATTCTGCAGCTCTGTATCTCCCCTTACACTGAGGCCCATACCTCACACATTTCATCCTTCACCCCCTCCAGCTGTGGTCTCCTATCTGGGACCTTTGGCTCCCCTTTAGGCCCTGGCCCTGCCTTCAGGCTAGTTGGAATCTCGAGCTTCTTGTTCTGGGCATTCCTCATGGTGTTCCCCTGGACCTTTGAACCCTCTTTGGGTCCTGGCCCCAGCATGGATCAGTTGAGGGTAACTCTGATATCTTTTATTAGATGAACTGAATAGTTGGATAAATATATCTTAGCAAGCTTTCAGGTTTAAAAACCCTTCATCAGGCGTAGGAAGCATCTGCAGTAGGTGTGTGTATGCTCTTTCTTGATGGAATGAATAGTGAAGAAGCCACAGGCTGGTATGCATGCAAGAAAGCCAGTGAGTGAAAATGTAAGTAGAGGTTTCAGAAGGTGATGGACAGGCTGGGGGTAGGAGGAGAGGAATGTAGCAGGTAAAAGTGGAGAGGTACCTGGGGAGTCAGACGTCAGGCAGATTATAGTGTGTCATAAATGCAATGGCTATATTGAGCCCATGAGTTTTTGTATCCAGGAGGTTGATGAAGTGAAGTTCATAGGCTAGGCTCTGAAACGTGGTGTGTAAATTCAAAAAAGCACTGAAACTCACTAACCTCATCAGCAGAAGCCAACTTCTTACAGTCCAAAACACACCGAATGGATCCAGACCATGCCATCACAAGAAATGCAAAACCTGCCAACATACTAACCCAATCTATTACAGACAAGAATACCCAACCTACCTGTGGGGGCACATTTCTCACAAGAAAGCTACTCTGTTTCCAATCTCTCAGGCCTGATCCTCAAAGGGAATTTATGAACCACTTTTCACAGACGATCCTATGAACTTCACTTCATCAACCTCCTAGATGCAGAAACCCATGGACTCAATATAGACATTGGATTTATGACACACAACAACCTGCCTGACATCTGACTCCCCAGGTCCCTCTCCACTTTTAACTGCTACATTCCCTCCTCCCCCAGCCTGTCCTTCACTCCCTGACACGTCAATTTACATTTTCACTGACTGGCTTTCTTGCCTGCATTTCATACCAGCCTCTGGATTTTTCACTATTCATTCCATCCAGGAGGAGCAGGGGGGCTTCCCAGTGTGGGTGAGATCTCATTCTGCCCACCTGTTTCTGGGCCAACTGCTTGCCCCTCTCTTTCCTGCCATGATTTAATGGAAAACCAATTCAGATGTTTATTAGGCAGGAGGCTGCCCATTTAGGCCCCTGATGTCTAGGGGTGACATGCATCTGTTCTTCAGCTCCATATCTCCCCTAACACTGTGGCTTATGCCTCTCAGGTGGCATCCCAGGCAGCTGAGCTCACCTGGAACCTCACAGCTCCACTGCAACCAGCAAGCATAAGACCTTTCAAAGATCTTACAGGTCTGGACTTTCCCTAGCCAGGACTGTGCATGTGTGTGGTGGCTGGAGATTATAAGGTACCTCCTACCCACCTTTCACCATGGAGGTTTGTGGTCCTGGCATTTCTTGGGGGCTGCCACACCACTGGCAGTCCCACCAGGCCTCCTGACTCTGGTAGGCTGCAGTTTTAGGTCATGCCAAGGACCTGGGGTCTCCGCCTTCCCCTTAGCCCCAGCTCATACCTCCAAGTTCATCATGGCATGGGAGCTCAAAAGGGAAAAGTTCTTCCCCTGTTGGCTGGTGATGAAGTGAGTGCTGCCTCCAGCTCTGAGAGTGGGGCATTAAATGGTAAAAAAAAAAAAACAAAACCAAAAAACAACAACAACAAAATGGAAATAGGTGTGGATGGAGTGAGGAGGGTGGCACTCATTCCATCTGCAGATGGAGCTTGGGGAACCCCAGCAGCAGGAGGTTCACCTTGAGGAACACCAGCTGCTTCACCAAACCAGGATCCAAGGAGGTGTGGTGGGGTGTCTCTATATCCCCAGCAATGCTGAACACCCTCTCACTTGGAAAACTGGTTGGTGGACAAGACAGGTGTTCCTGGGCAACTGTGCCCAGATCATGCCACATCTGCCTGTGGGATGCCCAATAGGCCAAGGGGTCAAAGTCCAGCAGTTCCATCTCCTCAGTGAGATAAGTAACCACTGAAACCTTGGCACTACCTGCCTGAGGCTAAGGTCTGGTGCTTCTGGACCCCAACATTGAAGCCATGCCCTTGGCCCACATTGGCAGTGGCTGGTATGGAAGAGACTGGCTGGTGCTGGGAGTGCTGGCACAGGAAAGTGGATCCCCGTCTTTCACATCCCCTTGCCTCTGCCCTTCTGCCTCCCTGACTCTGTACACCAGCACTCCTGTCCACTGATCAAGGGTTTTGGTGTTGCACATGCTCCCCTTCACCTTTAGGTAACACATGCCCACCAGCCCATGGACCATACTGGACCACAACATATCCAGCCATTTTTAATGCCATCCTTCAGCTGGTTCACCAGTGCCTGGACCTCTGGTGAAAGCAGCTTGCCCCAGTCAGGAACACTGATCCCCTGGAACTTCTTCATTCAGTTCTGAAACTCCTTGACTATGAGGATCACCTTGCTAAGGACAGCATTGCCAGCACTGAGGGTCTCAGTGGCCTCAAGGAATGGCTTGAGGACCACCAAGATCTGGGAGATGGTATCCTACTCCACTTTGTTAAGGGGGCCACTAATCCCAATCTCCCTGAAAGGCGGTCAACTCATGGATAGCCTTGTGTTGCTCCATCAGCCTTTCCAGCATCAGGTATGTGGAGTTCCACTGAGTCTCCACATCCAGCATGATTTTGTGCTGTGGGATGCTCAGCTGTCTCTGTTTCTCCCACAGCATCTTGCCTGCCTTGATGCTGAGGTGGAATTAGCCTGCCACCTTCCTGCATTTTGAAATCAGCTGGGTGGTAGTGAAGGTGCCATCAATGGCAGCCCTGTCCCCATCCAAGGCATCCCTGACTATGAGGTAGAACTTGAGTGCCACACAGTGGATGCAAACAAAGTTGGCATCATGGACTGTCTTGACCATATTGGCCCTGTTGTCCATGAGCATGAGCCTGCAGGTGAGATTGCCCTTCCCAACAAGTTGCCACTGCACCATATGGTTCATGACCATCATGATCTCCCTTGCCCTTGCTGTAGGATTCATCTATCACCTCCACTTGAAGGAGAGACCTCCAGTGCCCTGACTGATCACACCGGTGCCCTGTGATGGAGAGGCAGACATAATCTCCACCCTGGCTGCTCCAGATGTCCAAGGTGAAGTGCAGAGCTACCTGCAGACCTGCTTTGCACTGCTCCTCCTTCAAGTACTCCCTGCATGCCTCATAATAAGGCTTCAGGAGCAGCAAGAGATGTGCAGGTGCAAGCCTGCTCCACCCCTGCTCCCCGAAGCCTCCTAAAAAAATCCCCAGCAGCTGTGGAGTACCCTGCCAACCCCCAGCACAGTCAGAGGCAAGCAGGTTCTGTGGTGGGAGGGGGTTAATCTCAGGCAGTGGAGAGGAGGAGGCTGAGTGGAACCGAGGAGGGTCTTGCTTTGCCCTGGCTCCTTCTTGGCCCAGCCCCACATGGAGCCACATGACCGGAGCCTCATGAACAGGCTGCCCAAACAGGCACGCTTGTCTGCCCAGCACATGAGTTAGCACGGAGTTTGCGCAGGAGGGTGAGAGAGCCCAAGGCCCTGCCTTTGTGCCCTAGGGAAGGCAGTCCAATCTGCAGCCAACCTCCCAGTGGCATCATGAGGATGGGCACATGCCACAACCCAAGGGTCCCCTTGGGTTCTGCGGCCTCCCCCTCTGGCACCTCAGAGGTCTCCACCCAGATAGAGCCCATGGTTCTGAGCTCCATGCAGACAGAGCTTCTGGCTCTCAGCTGCAGGGGCTACTTGTCCTTTTTTCAGTCTCTAGGGTCTGGGACCATGGCCACCTCCCCTTGTGAGGTCTGCTCCCTTTTGGGGTCTCTGGTGCACCAGCTGGAGGAGCTCCAGGCCACAGTCTAGAGACTGCCTGCCATCAGGGATGGAAAGCAGGAGATAGACTCCTATTGACAGGCCCTTCTTCCCCTGGAGGTGGTGGGTAGACCAAGGTCTCCTTCCAGGAAAATGGAGGAATTGGGGACCTCCCATTCTGTCAAGCCAAGGGGATGAACCAAGGTGGTCAAGGGCCCCAAGGCCCACCAAACCAAAGTCCCCACCTCGCTGGAGCTTTGCAACAAGTATGAACCTCTTGCAGCCCCAGCAGAGCCTGCCAGGCTGTCTGATCCCGTAGGCAACAAAGACTCAACTGTAGCTACCATCCCTTCTCTCCTTAAGACAAAACACAAAGTGTTTGTTGTGAGAGACTCCATCCTGAGTGGGACTGAGGGGGCAATCTGCTGCCCTGAACCCTTAGCCTGGGAAGTCTGCTGCTTGCCGGGAGCCCGTATCTGAGACATCACAGAGAGGATCCCAGAGCCCAGCCCACTGACCACTACCCTATGCTCCTTATCCATGTGGGCACAAATGACATGGCTCGGAGCACCCCCAGCCATGTCATGAAATGCTACAGGGATTTGAGAGTGGGGCTTAAGGGGTTGGGGATGCAGGTGGTGTTTTCCTTGATCCTCCCAGTTTCACGCTATGGGCTGAGGAGGGAGTGGAGTATCGAGCTAGTGAACCAAAGACTGTGGAGCTGGTGTCATCGGGAAGGCTTTGACTTCCATGACCACAGTCTGCTCTTTGGTGAGAGAGGCAGCGAGCTGCTGGGAAGGGACGGGCTGCAGCTCCCTCTGCTGGGGAGGAGGCTCTTCTCAGCAAGACTGGCTGACCTGCTCCACCGGGCTTTAAACTAAGCCCACCGAGGGACAGGGGGACTATTTCCACTGCTGGCCCACTGAGCAACCCTTGCAAAGCCAGCAGGCCAAGGCACTTAAGGGAGACCACTCCTACCCCAGACCTGGAGACCTGGAGCAATTTGTAGGTAAGGCCAGGGACCCCAAGGGGACACTTGCATGCCTGCACACAAATGCTAGGAGCTTGGGGAATAAACAGGAGGAACTTGTCTTCCTGCTAAACACAAATACTTATGATGTAATAGGGATAATGGAGACCTAGTGGGACTCCACCCATGTCTGGGCCACAGGTATAGATGGCTATACCCCATGCAGGAGAGATTGAGTGGATAGAAGGGGTGGGGGTGTAGCTCTCTCTGTCAAGGAAAACTATACATCCCTGCAAGCCAGGGTGGATGACCAGAGGCTCTCTGGGTTAAAATCCATAGTGAACATGGCACAGGGGACACAATGGTAAGAGTTTACTACAGACCTCCTAGCCAGGATCAAGAGCTCAACCAGGAATTCACCAAGGAACTGACTAAGGCTGCATGCTCCCAGTGCATGGTTGTCATGGGAGACTTCAACTACCCAGAAATCTGATTGGAAGAGCCCTCGGCCAAATCTGAATGGTCGCAAAGCTTCCTCGTGTGTGTATGAGCTCTATCTGACTTGAGAAGTTTATGGATGGATGAGAGGCAAAGCACTGCTTGACCTGGTACTGGCAATGGGGGATGACTTAGTCAGTGACCTAATGATCAAAGGGAAGCTGGGAAACAGTGACCATGAGCTGATCACTGTCACCATCCACCGTAAAGCTGGCAAGTCAGTCAGTAATACAGAAGTCCTCGACTTCAAGAAAGCTGACTTTGAAAAGCTAAGGAGGCTTGTCAGTGAGGCCCTAAGGAACCATGACCCAAAGGGGAGGGGAGTTCAAGAAGAGTGGTTGCTCCTCAAGGAAGCAATCCTGGATGCAAAAGCTAAATCTATTCCATTTCGGAGGAAAAACAGCAAAAGGGCACAGCAGCCCCCTTGGCTCTGCAGGGAACTAGCGGACCTCCTGCATCTAAAAAGAAACACCTACAAAGGATGGAGGATGGAATCTACCTCCCAGGAGGAATATTCTGCACTGATCTGGACCTGCAGGGAGCGAACCAGGAAAGCCAAGGCTGTGAAAGAATTCCAAATAGCTACAAGTATCTTGGACAATAAAAAGTCCTTTCTTAGATATGTGGGGAGCCAGGGGAAAAGCAAGGGAAACATTGGGCCCCTGCTAAACCAGATGGAACAACTGACAATCAGTGCCCCGGAAAAAGCCAACTTGCTAAATGGGTACTTTGCATCAGTTTTTCACCAGTCCCAAGGGACACCCCTGTCCATTACAGGATGGGAAGGCCTGTTTGAGGGAGATTCCTTACCCTCCAGGAATACTGACCTTGTGAAGGAACAGCTTGAGAGCCTGGATACCTTCAAGTGAGCCGGTCCTGAGAGCTTACACCCCAGGGTACTCAAGGAGCCGGCAAGCATCATAGCTCAGCCCCTGGCGTGGATCTTCACGAACTCCCGGTGCTCTGGTGAAGTGCCTGAAGACTAGAAAAAGGCCAATGTGGTGCCTATCTTCAAGAAAGGGAAGAAAGTGGATCCAGCAAACTACAGGCCCATAAGCCTGACCTCTATCCTGGGGAAAGTCTTATCAGAAATTTTCAAAGAGGCCATTCCTAACAGACTGGCCAATGGCAACATCCTGAGGGATAGCCAGCATGGGTTTGTTGCGGGTAGGTCTTGCTTAACCAATCTTATTTCCTTTTATGACCAGGTGACCTATCACCTGGACAAGGGAGAGGAGATTGATATCATATATCTTGACTTTAAAAAATTCTTTGATCTGCTGTCCCATCATCACCTCTTAGCAAAACTGGCCAACTGTGGTCTCGGGTTCACCATGATCCACTGGCTGGGGAATTGGCTCCGTGGTCAGACCTAGAGAGTGATGGTTGATGGAAGTCAATCATCATGGTGCGCTGTCACCAGTGGGGTCCCTCAAGGCTCTGTCTTTGGACCTATACTATTTAACATCTTCATTAATGATGTGGACATTGGAGTCAGAAGCAGACTAGGCAAGTTTGCTGATGACACCAAACTTTGAGGTAAAGCATCCACACCTGAGGACAGGAGGGTGATCCAGGCTGACCTTGACAGGCTCAGCAAATGGTTGGATGAGAACCTGATGGTGTTTAAAACTGAAAAATGCAAGGTCCTCCACCTTGGGAATAAAAATCCTCAGAATGCTTATAGACTCATCAGCGCTACGCTTGCTAGCAATACAGATGAAAGGGACTTCCCATGGACGCTGCTATTAAAGTGAGCAAAACACTGGCTTGCATCTATAGATGTTTCTCAAATCCCAGGATGTCATTATCCCATTGTACTCGGCCTTGGTGAGGCCGCAGCTGGAGTACTGCATCCAGTTTTGGACTCCACAATTCAAAAAGGATGTGGAGAAGCTTGAGAGAGTCCAGAGAAGAGCCACACGCATGATCAGAGGTCAGGAAAACAGACCTTATGATGACAGGCTGAGATCTATGAGGCTCTTTAGCCTGGAAAAGTGCAGGTTCAGGGGTGATCTGATGGCTGCCTATAAGTTTATAAGGGGTGCTCACCAGGATCTGCAGGAACAGTTGTTCACCAGAATACCCTAAGGGATGCCAAGGTTGAATGGTCATAAACTCCTCCAAGACTGTTTCAGGCTGGACATTAGGAAGAACTTCTTTACTGTCTGAGCCCCCAGGGCCTGGAATAGCCTGCCACCAGATGTGGTTCAATCACCTACTTGGAACGCCTTCAAGAGAAATTTGGATGTTTAACTTGCTGGGATCCCATGACCCCTGCTGACTTCCTACCTCTGGCACAGGGGGCTGGACTTAATGATCTTCTGAGGTCCCTTCCAGCCCTAATGTCTATGAAATCTATTAAATCTATACAGGGAGGGCACCACCATCCTGATAAAGGTGGTCCATGCGAGCACTTAGTAAGATGGGTCACAAGTGCCATGGGCTGCCTTAACCCTGACCCATGCAAGGCCACCTTAACCCTGGCCGCTCAACTAAGGAGAAGGGCTGCCCATCCAGAGCAAGCATCTCCCCAATGCTCTGAGTGAACTCGCTCGCCCTTGCAATGCACTCCACTTTGTGGCTTTCCCCCACCAGTCCAGTGTGGCCTGCCTCTGCTTTTTTGGGATTGGGGCTTTGGAGCGGGGGGGGGGGGGGGGGGCCTCTGGTGGGCGCGGGGGGGGGGGGGGGATTACCTTTGGGCATGCTCCCACTGGTTCCAGGCTGAGGAGGAGCAAGGGCAAGGGGGTCTGCCTCCTGAGATGCAGCAGCATTGCTGTGGTGGTGAAGTGTTTCATGTCCTCACCCCGACTGATCTGCTTTCAGCAGTGCTGGCAGATAGCATACTTGGGATCATCTGCCGCTTCAAAATGATCCCAAACTACCCACCTCCACTTCAAGGTTGAGGGTGTGGATCCTGCCTTATCCCTCTCCTAAGCAGGCATAGGCACAATACAGTGTAAGCTGAGCTGCCTGCCCCCAGAACCTCCTCTGAGGTCCCTTCTGGGGAAGGAGACCTAGCCCTAGGGGAACTTTGAGGAATGTGGAGCACAAACTCATATTCCCCTTCATTCCCCAGAATGTCTTTACTAGGTCGCTCAGCTCCCCTGGTTCCAGATCTAGCTCCTCCTGTGGTACTGGGTGGCTCACAATGGGAGATGAAATCATAGTGGAGAAAGACCACTGTGCTGGTTCTGGTGGCAGGGACAGGTAGTGCTCCCACTGGCAGCAAAAGACTCATCACTGCCAGGAAAGAGGATGTATCTATGGTGGCTTGCAGCTCTCCCCCCTACCCTCTCTAGCCCCTCTCCCTCCCCTGCCAGAGGACCTGGCACCTGCCTTTCCAGCACACTTCATATTAATCTTTGCTGTGCTGGAAAATGTGTGTGTGCGCACACAACTGTAATATCTCTTCTTCTCTCTGTGTGTATAGCTAACTAATATATCTTCTTCTCTGTTTACTGTATGTGTGTGTGTGTAATGTGTGTTCTTTTCTGCACAATGATGGATCACACTGCCAGGGAAAACACAGCTTTCTTTTTAAAGTGTGGGGTGGAAAAAAATAAAAAGAACAAATAAGAGATTTTGGGGGAAGAATAAGTTGAAAGAAATTGATTGGATAGGGATAAGTAGAGGGATTCTAGGCACGGGTAGTTAGTAAGCTCCAATCCTTTCCAAGAAGAAAGACTAACAGGAGACTGACTAGAAAGCCAGGCCAGTTTAGTAGTACCTTTTACATGGTGTTGCTTAGGCAGGAGCAGCTTGCAAAAGGCACAGAAAACCTGCAGACAAAGGCTTATATGATGTTTCTATGTCTCTCCCTCAGAGCACTGTGATTAGAAGGGGACTCAGGGAAAGATCACAGTCACTGGCCAGTCTCCCCGCCCCCCCCTCTGCTTCCCCTCCCTCTTCTCAGTTTCTGTTCCTCTGCAAGACTGCCTTCCAAATCTCCGAATATCCAAATCTTTTTCTGAAACTTTTCCAAATTGATTTGGAGGGGTTTTTTTTTTTCCTTTCAATTTGTTTTGGATTCAGTGATTCGGCCTCCAAGTCAGGCTGAATCTTCTCCAAATCGAATTGGTGACCAAAGCATCACACACCCCTACTAATTAGCTCTGCAGTAAAGTGTCTACATGTGCAGCTTTATTAGGCTGGAGTAAAATAATTAACTCTGCCACAGAATAGTACGGCCCAACATAAGTAATATCCTATCGTGGAGTTATTTAGTGTGCTGTAATGCACATGAAGATGGTGACCAGAGCTGGCTGGGGCACAAGGATGCTATAGTGTGGAGGCTTCTTGGTAGCTAGTCCCACACTGTAGCACCCTTGTGCCCCAACCAGTCCCTCCACAGCACATTGAGCTAGGGTGGAGCCACTCTGGGCTAGCAGGCTGACCCTCTGGATCCCCTGGAAGATGAGACTGCACTGCCCTAGTGCATTATACTGTGGTTTTGGGTATATGTATAAATGCTGTACCTAGGAACAATACATTCTGGCATGAACTGTTCCAATGTTTGTACTGTTTTTATCTGATTTACTAGGTTCTGTAACAACAAATTGTCCTTCTCATCATTTACCACTGTTTCAGCTTTTGTATCGTCTGCCTACTTTATTAATAATTAACTTTGTTTTTTCCACTGATTAAAAGAAAAAATTAAATGGGTAAGTCTAAGAACTGTCCTTGTACAACCTCCCTGGGAATGGAGCTGCTTTATGATTTATGATTACATCTTGAGTTAGCCAGTTTTAATCCATTTAATATGTGCCATGTTGATTTTGTATCATTCTATTTTTCTATCAAAATGTCATGTAGTATCAAGTCAAAAAGCATGTACAAGTCTGTGTATATTAGTCAATGTGCTTCCTTTAGCTACCAAATTTAAAATATCTTTAAAAAAATACCATCTTAGTTTGGCATGATTTATTTCCATAAATCTATGTAGATTGCATTTGATCTTTATTAGTAGAGTAGCTAGTGGGTGTCCCATTATTTTGTTCAGGAATTATATCAGGCTGATAAACTTCTTACTATTCAAGTGAAACTCACTTAGATTTTGCAAATATTGGTAGAATATTGGCTTTCTTTCCCTATCTCCAGGATTTTTCCAGTATTCCATTGTTGTTGAAAGTCAGGATTAATGCTGTCTGAGGCTTCTTGGTCAACTCTTTTAAAGGTCTTGGATATTAATTATGTGTATCTGCTGGTTCAGTATTGATCTACCAGTGTAGATCTACCAAGAATATCTTCCTACTCCTTCTTGTTGCTTCACATTCTAGGGAACTGCTCTCCATTCTGTAAATATGGCTTGTATTCCTTGTTTCAACATGTATCTATATTTTTGCTTTTGGCTGTATTAAAATGTATTTTGTTTTAACTTAACCAGATTGGTAAAGACCCAGATTGCTCTGTATGACTGACTTATCCTCACTGTTTAGCATTTTGGATCACATGCACATTTTATCTCTTTGTAGATGTGTCTACATAGCCTAAGACTCTTTCATACCTCCAAAATTCTCAATTATTTTACAAAATTGACATCAGTGAGTCAGGAGACCACCCCGCCTTTCATATTACCCATTATGATGTGGTCTACAATAGAGTTGGTTTATGCTGGGTAAATATCTTTTGTGCTACAAAATTATCATCTGTTATGTTTGGAAACTCCTAAGTGTGTTTTACTAGGACTTCATGAAAACTCCAGCATGTCTCCCAAATTGAAGTCCCTGTAAATATTTGTTTTTATTTCTATGCATTATATATGAGTACATGAGGTATAACTCATCCTGTTCTTTGGCTTGATTTTTGGTACTCTGCAACAGAACCACACCAATAACCCCTACTTGAATATATTTCTGAGCTTATTGGTGCATTTACATTCAAGTTCCTGTTCTTTTGAGATATCAGTAGCCTTAAAAGGGTAATGATCTCTTTAAATAGAGAGCCATCTTCTCCCTTTCTTACCTACTCTGTTCTTTTCCTTGAACAATTTATAACAAGTACTTTTTTATAATTCCAGTCATGCAGTCATCCTACCAGGTTTCAGCAAAGCCAGTTGTAACAAATTTCTTCTCACTAAGGATCACTTCCAATTTCTCTTCCTCACTTATTATCTAGATTCCTAGCATTGGTATAAAAGCAATGGAAATATTTTTTTGCCATTTTCCATGCTAAAATTCGTTATAGCAATTACATACGTTTACTTCTGTTGTATTCTCTTAGTCTTTTTATCTCTGGTAGTAACAATCTCACCTTCCTGATTTGCCTACAGCTGTATAGGATGTTGCCTGGTTTTCTGGCTTCTGGCACCTTCAGACTCTCAGGCCTCCTCTCTGATTTATACTTTCTCTGGTGCTGTGATGCACAGTTCATTTCTTTCTTGAATTTAGTGTTAATTCCTGAACCAGTTTGGTCAAGTGCCCCATCTTCTGTGATGCTCTCTATTTCCTCTTTTTGTCTTGCCAAACCACTGATCTTTTTTCCAGTTTATCCACTAACATGCACCTCATGCAGAGGAAATGTCTTATTGCTTAAGGCAGAAAAAAGAATAGTACAATTGGAGGTCATAGTCACTATTTTCCTATTTTCACTTATGGCAATAAGTATCAAATGGAGTGCCCCAGAGGTCGGTCCTAGGGCTGGTTTTATTCATTGTCTTCATCAACGACCTGGAAGATGGCACAGAGTGCACCCTGAGCAAGTTGCAGATGACTCCAAGCTGGGGGGAGTAGTAGATACATGGGAGGGTAGGGCTAGGATTCAGAGTGACCTAGACAAATTGAAGGATTGGGCCAAAAGAAACCTCATGAGGTTCAACAAGGACAAGTACAAAGTCCTGCACTTAGGAAGGAACAATCTGATGCACCAGTATAGGCTGGGGGCTGACTGGCTGGGCAGCAGCTCTGCAAAAAAGGACCTGGGGTTTACAGTGGACAATAAGCTGCATATGAGCCAGCAGTGTACCTTTGTTGCCAAGAAGGCTAATGGCACACTAGGCTGCATTGGTAGGTGTGTTGCTAGCAGGCCGAAGAAAGTGATTATTCCCCTCTATTCAACACTGGTGAGGCCACATCTAGAGTTCTCTTTTCAGTTTGGGCCCCAGAAAGGAAGTGGACAAATTAGAAAAAATCCAGTGGAGGGCAGCAAAAATGGTGAGGGGTCTGGGTCGCATGACTTCTGAGAAGAGTCTGAGGGAACTGGGCTTATTTAGTCTAGAGAAGAGAAGACTGGGAGGGGATTTAATAGCAGCTTTCAACTACCTGAATGGGGGTTTGAAAGAGAATGGAGTCGAACTATTCTCAGTGATAGCAGATGACGTAACAAGGAGCAATGTTCTCAAGTCTCAGCAACGGAAGTTTAGGTTAGATATCAGGATGGATTTTCTCATTAGGAGGGTAGTAAAACACTGGAAAAGGTTACCTAGAGAGGTGGTGAAATGTCCATCCTTGGAAGTTTTCAAGATCTGGCTAGACAAAGCTTTGGTTGGGATGATCAAATTGGGGATGATCCTGCTTTGGGCAGGGGGTTGCACTAGATAACCTCTTAAGGTCCCTTCCAACCCTAATTTCTATGATTCTATAGAATTGTATATGAATCATAGAATCATAGAAGTAGGGTCGGAAGGGACCTTGTAGATCTTCAAGTTTGACCCCCTGCCTGGGCAGGAGGAAAACTGGGCTCAAATGACCCCAGCCAGGTAGGCATCGAGCCGCTTCTTAAAGACCCCCTTTATGGAAAGACTGCCTCAAGTAACTCCCCTCTGAGCTCCTTGTAACACTCTCCTATATGCTGCACCTTTTCACCTGCTTGGAAGTTCTCTTATCCTCTATATTCACCTCCATCCCCTTGCTCACATAGGGACATTTACCCACTCAGAGACTAAATAATAGGGCTGACCAGAGACTCCAGAGTCTCAGCTATACAGCCTTTACTGATGCAAAAGAGAGGTTTTTCACCAATTCAGGTTTCCACATCTCTAACATGCCATTGTAATGAAGAAAACAAAGAAAAATTAAACAAACACCCTACTGCTTCTAGTTCTAGTCCAGATAAGCTGTAGTGACTGGAACTATAGTCCTTATCTAAGGCCCACTGAAGTTAATCCACACAATCTCATTGTGTGCTCATCATTTTATGTTAAGTGAGCCAGGATTATATGCATAAAGATTTTTTTAACCTAATGGTGCCCTTTAGATTTTTTAAGATTTGGAACATTTCAATTTTGTCAGCAACTTTTCTATTACCATGGTAGTTTCATTAAAATTGAATTCTTATATTTTGACATTTCAGGTTGGTTTTACCTTGTAAACTGCAGTGCTTGTGGCTATATTTTATTACTATTTTCATGCTGGATAAACAGAAATGTAATGCCTTGTTTTGCTAAGCAATATTTTTTGTTGTGTGCACTCCAACCTTAGTATGAGTACAAAAATGTCTGCCTGATTTAATGTTCTGAAACACTAAGTCATGTGCATGAATGCATCATTTACAATGACAGTTTTAGAATATAGACACCTATGCATACATGCACATGATATGTTAATATGCTTAATGGTTCCCCTGTAATAAGCAATATTTGCTTAAAATAAAGGACAAAAATTAATTATATGGATACATAGTAACATAGTAATCTCTGAAATTGTCATTTAATGCAGAAGCTTGTAACCAATGGTCCACAGGCCAGATTTGGCCTGTGGAACCACTGGATCCACAGATGTGGGTGGCAGGAGGCTTTGGCTATCTCAAAGCCACCACAGGAACAACTGTGGCAGCAGGATCTCTCCCCATGCTTCCAGAGACAAACAGCAGTGGCAGTCAGGTCCTAGCAACCTCCTGTCCTTCCCTGCCCTTTACCTGAAATAGGTCATGCTGGTCTATAACCAGAAAAAGGTTGCATTTAAACTTAGTTCATCCTGCCTTAATGCACGTTGGTTTTGAAAGACCAATCAACTTCACTTCTAAGAGAAGACTCTAGATACGTTAGTAAACTGATAACAATTAGTAATCATAAAGACTGAAGTGTGAAGTCTTTGCTTCATCCTTTGTGCACTTCTGAAAAAAAAAAATACTGTGAAGCAAAAGTCAGTATGCAACATGAACCCACCCTAGTGTTCTGTAAGGGTTTGCTTTTAAGTCTGAGAGAGCCCAATTATATCCATAGTCTTTCAACTGACTTTGGAAGGTATGTTAACTTTCATTTTGAACTTTTTGAGCTTATTTAGTGGGGGAGGAAAGGAAAAAAAAAAACATCAGGAGTATTTCCCCTCAGTTCCAAATCTCATTTTTTTTCTGCACTAACTGTTCCAATGGCATAGCTAGTAAAAAAATCAAACCTCTTTCAAAAAGAGAATGGTTATTTTTTTCCTATGCTTTTAAATAACTTCACATTATTCTGAAATGTAGTACTTCTTTTTTTCAAAAAATCACCATAGGATCTATAATGGAAAAAGAGAACTGGGAAAATAATGTGCAATATGGAAAATGTCTTGCAATGAGAGAATGGAACTCAGTGCATTTCATTATTTAAGAGAAGGGGTGACTTTCTATATATTTTGTATAAAGCACTCCAGTGATTTTGACTGGGAATTCTACACATTAATGACAAAAGACTAGAAGAGACAGACTAGCTCAATCTAGGCAAAAATATTGGATAATGCTGTTCAAAAGCTTAAGTGTCAGCCTAAACCTAATTAGATTGCTTGTCCTCACTATTTCTGCTGGAAGGCTGGT
>NW_005842510.1:259645-265406 GCF_000455745.1 Alligator sinensis | reverse complement strand
AGGCTGTTCCAGAGCCGCATACCTTTAATAGTTAGAAATTTCTTCCTAATTTTCAGCCTAAACTTATTCATGGCCACTTTAAACTCATTTGTTCTTGTGCTAGCGTTCTCTTTTAGTTTAACTAACTAGCTTTCCTCATTCCCTGTTGTTTAAATTTCCTGCAGCATATCTAAAGACACCAATCATATCCCTTCTCAGCCTTTGTTTTGCCTAACTAAATAAGCCTAGCTCTTTTAGGCATGTGCATGGTTTTGCTGCTGCTAGTCATGGGCGGACCATGGTAAATAACTGTGGGGAGAGGAGCTGGCGAGATCAGATGCAGTTCATGGCTCCATGATTGGGGCTGGTAGGCCTGAGGCGGCTGGTGGGTTTTCAGAGGAAGGGGGTCAGTCAGGGGTTACCCAGTTGAGGGTGGGGGGAGCTAGATGTGGTGGTACAAGCGGCATAGCCCCAGTGCTGAGATGAGTGGTTGGGTTTTCCCAGACTAGGGGCTGTGTTGTAAATGTGTTCAGGCATTCATTAGACCAGATCAATCCATTTTAGATCAGATTAATGTAGGTTCATATAAAGTTAGTTCACCTCTTGAGTTGAACTAAATTTAGATTGTGTATGCCCTGTGGATGCCTGTATGCTCAGCCATTAGACAGACCTAATCTTGTTTAGGTCAATTTAAAAGTAATACTTCTACATAACTCTTACTCTCATCACATAGGAGAGGTTCTCTGCCCCCCCAATCATCCTAGTAGCCCTTCTATACATTTATCCTATTTTGTGTGAAACTTTCTTGAACATAGTTAACACCAGGATGATATATAATATTCAAAATGGGGTGTCAATGAAAAGTAAATTGCATCTTCAGTGAATGTTTAGTACTTTTTTTTAAGCTACACTAATCTTCAAATAAAATTAAAGCTTGAGTTCAGTGACTCTGGCTTAAGTGTTTTCTTTGTTTATCTTTCACCCTAAAAGTGTCAGTGAGCAAATTAATTTAGGCATTAATGGAAAATAGAAAAGTCTCTTCTTGAATTCCATTATGTTTATTCTATCTTTCATAAAAATGCAAAACCATAACATAATTAATTTTCTAATGCTAATGTTTCCATAGCTATGAGCCCGTGTTAAATATTAGTACAACTATTAGTAGATGGAGTATTAATAGAACCTTTTCTTATTATCTTGGGTCATAGACTTCATTCTTCTGGCTTCAGAACTCCATAACTCTGGAGATCCATAACTCCACAATCTCTGGATCAGTTAGAACAGTCTTGGAACAAAAAATAAATTGCATCATTGGCATATCAGCATAAAAGAGCTGTGCTCCACCACATCTTCATTTTATGTGAAACTTCACAATATTCTGGAAATTCTCCACCCTTGTGTCTTTCCTCCTCTTGATTGACTCACCTACTGAGGTGGCTAACACTAGACGTGGCTCTATTTTATTTCATGCATGATGTTACTGAGGAATTCCTCTCAGTAAGGATTCTCTTCCGGTTGTTTGTGCATGGAATATATTTTGTGCAGATTGGCAGAACAGTGCACATCAGCTGAAATGGACTGACAAATATGCACATATTGTTTGTTGGGAAATGTTTATCCCATCAATGGAAATCAATGGAGCTTTGGTACTGACTTACTTCAGAGGAAAAGCAGGCCCTGCATATTTTTTGAGGTAGCAATCTTGTTGCAGTTATGATTTACTGACTGTCTTTCTATCCCCATAGTCTCTAATTTTACATCAAATTGAGACTAAGCACAAAAACTCTTTGTAGCCTTTTATAGTCTTTTGTAATGTTGAATAAAGAAGAATGTTTTATTTATCAAAACTCCAATGGATATTCTCCTTTCCTATGTATTCTATCAAACCTTAAATCCATTGTATGCTTCTTTCCCATTCCAATTTGTGTATCAGCAGGACACTGCCATCATTATACCTACCAATTCTGAATGCATAAATACTAATTTTCTCAGTGGGATTAGTGCATGATTAGTACACAATTGCTAAAGAACAGTGATTTTGAAGCAGAAAATTCTGCCATTTGAGAAGCCTGGCTTGATGAATTCAAGTTTGCGGTTTTGGCTTAGCCTAATAAGATGAAACAAAGGTGTTGTCATTTGATTAGGGCTAAAACTCACAAAAAGTATATATCAAATGAGTCCTTATTAGTAGGGCCTCTGTTATAAAGTTTATTGCACCATGATATAAGAATGTTCTATATTATTTCAACACTTTTTGACATCCCCTTATATGGCCCCACTTTATCCTAAGTAATGTTTTTACTTAAAGAACAGGCGTGGGTAAGAGGGAAGGCATAATGTGTTTTAATAGAGAATCGTGGATTAGATGTGAGAGAGAGTTTTCTACCATTTCTAATGGATGTCTCTCTCTCTCTCCATCTAATTTTTCACAGAAGGGACCCATCTAAAACTTGGTTTGTTTAGTATTACATTACAAACCCATGACTGACTTGCACAGCTCACTGTCAGTGGGTGCATCTATGCATGCAATTAATGTGACTGAATATACTCTGCCTTAACTGAGGCAAAGTAAACTAATCCTATGTCACTGTCTACACATGCACTTAAGAGCAGTAGTTTGTTGCGCTGCTAAATGCCACTTGTATGTGACAGGACTATTCAGCAGCACCCTAAATTATTCTACTGTGCCCTAATTTCTGTGCATGGGTAGACAGTGATGTTTTACTGTGCAGCAAATTAGTCTGCTGTGCAGTAAAGTGTCTCATGTAGACACACCCACTGTCTCACAATATTCAGTATGAAAATTCTGTTTTTAATGCATTTACATTCCTCCTAGTTCTACTCTCATGTGTAATTTGAAAACCAATCTCTTTCCTTCATCCCAGAATATACTTCTCAGATCTATACAGTGAAAGATAGTGTGCATAATTTGCCTCACTTAAAGGCGATAAAGGGGAGATCACCTGCTTACATGTCATCATGTCACTCTGTCATCCTTGTTCAAAAGAAGATGTGTTTGCATCCAGATAGATGAAGGACTGTACTGTATGTTGCTGGTTATTATACTAAAGTAAAATTACCTGAAATGAAATCTACTGAAAGCTATGATCCCATATGTGCAGATCAGCTTTGTTGTCAATTCTCAATGGCTACAGAAAGGCAACGTTTCAGGTACAAAGGCTCTGTTGAATACATAATGCCAGAAAACTGGACAGAAACCACTGACTACTGGATCTGCTGCAGGAGCATAGGTCACACTGATAGCTCCTGTGATCTGCCATACTTTAGAACAAACCCAACGGACTATTCTTCAAAGCAAAAATTAGTCCTGGCAAAATAATTAGGGAAGAACTCCAACTACCGTTGGATTCCAGCCCCAGAACTGGGATGAACCACATAAGTAGATACTCTGTCTCCTAGTATTTCCAACCTCTGAATATATTTGAACCATTAATATATCTCCTTTTAATGTTCATATAATTCATTTATCTTCATAAATTAGTACCTCTAGCCCCTAGTCATTTTTCCCTCTCAGTATCTTACTGATAATGGCCACCTGGCCATGAACAGACCTTCTATGTGGTTAAAGCAGTGCAGTAAGAAGCAATTTTATTTCCACTTGCTTGAGAATGTTTCTAAAAACAGCTAAAGAATGCATGGATTTCTTTTTTACTGCACCATAGTATCACATTGCAAACTGATGACTGATGTTCTGCCCACTATCACCCCATGTCTCTTTGTGCATTACTATATTACAAGTTTTCTGTAGGGCCTCCTGTCACAAAGCAAGACTGCTTGAGTGCCCCTTATTTAGGATTTATACACTGATTTTGTTTTTCCTTCAAAGTGCAAGATAAGTAGTTTTACTTAGTAAACTCCTTTCTCTTCAAGACAAATGGTCACATATTAAGATGTTCTGTACCTGTGATTATCACAGTTTTAAAGTGTACATAATCAGCAGAAAAAATATCAACTTTTAAAATCAGACAAGACTATACAAGTACTACTTCCTAGCATAAGGTCCTATCAAGCTTCAGCAAAAATAATATTAAAATAGAGATTCACTAGGATATTCTTTGATTTACATAAATTTTGTCAATATTTTAAAGTTTACCTTAATAGCATGCTGTGTTGTCTTGCATATTCTTGACTGAGCCATTTTCCCAGCTCCGCATAAAGGATACAGAACTAGTCATTTTAGAAGGAGCAGAAGGAGACAAAATGTTTTCCAGGATATATATATAAAGGTTGGTTACTTGCAGATATATTCCTTTATGCAAAGTATAGGCATGGACAGTGAAGCTCTACTAGTCAATGGTGTATGGCTTTTAAAAAATTATAAAGAATCTATCAAAACTGTTAGTAAATTGTTTCAAAGGCTATGCTCCCTTACTGTTAAAATATTGTATCTCAGTTTTAGCCTAAATGTGTATAGTTTCAACTTTCAGCAATGCAATATTGCTCTACTTTTATTGGCAAGTTTCACAAGCCCATGCATCAAATTGCTGTTCCCCATATAGGGTCTTATAGCATAATATTCACCCTCAACTCTTCTTTGATAACCTTGATTGATTGAACTCTGCTCTACTGCAATATTTAGGGCATAGCAGATTGTTAGTTCAACCATGGAGAAAGTGAATGAAGTTCATTAAAATATTCCATGGGAAAGGTGCAAAGAAACTATCAATTCATACAGGACTCATATAATAGAAATAAGAATTTTATCATTCCCATTAGATCTTTGGAAACCTGAAAAAAGTAAATACTGAGGGCAATATATAGCTGAGAAATTCTCAGTGAAAAGAAAAGGCTGGCCATCCTCCACTTTGTTCCAGATACCCTTGTGCTACTTTGACATCTAA
Organism: Alligator sinensis; assembly: GCF_000455745.1. Classification (NCBI taxonomy): domain Eukaryota; kingdom Metazoa; phylum Chordata; order Crocodylia; family Alligatoridae; genus Alligator; species Alligator sinensis. The sequence goes on along the minus strand of NW_005842510.1, from coordinate 260,565 downwards.
CCATCATCACAGTATTGGCAAAAATCCCAGCCTGAGAGATGAGACACTGTATTATATCAACCTTTCCCTTCTTTCTGTCCATGACTATCTTTTTTTTTTGTCTTCTCAGTTTCTTTCTCTCTCTTCCCCTCCCTCTCTTCCTCGCTTCTCCCCCCTACCAAATCTGTAAACCAACTATGATGCACTACAATGTCACAATGGGATGAGATGGCTCAGCCATCTCTGTATCTGTTTTGTCAAGGTGATAAAAAGTTCAACATCCTTCTTATTGAATTATCTCTGTTGGCCATGCATATATCCATGTATCATTTTGCTTTCCTTATCAATTTTTTATAACTCCACGCTTCCAATTTCTCTTCATTGCTATCAGCTTTCCCATTTTCCCACTTGTTTATTCACCTTTACACCTGCCACCTCCTTCCTAAGCCAGACTGTTTTTTCAACCAGTTTAGCCTTCTTTCTCAAATGTGGGATTGTTGGTTTTTTTGAAGATCTAGTAAAATGTTTTTAAACGGTTTCTAATTTTAAACTGTATTTTTCAATTTAAATTCTGTATCCCTTCTGAATTGGCTCATAATTGTTTTCAGCTTTGGAAAATTAGTCTTTTTTAAAGCACCAAATTGTACTAGGCTGACTTAGACAGTGACAGATTCCTTACAGCTAAAACTAAGAGAAGAACAGTATGAAACCAAAATAAATTAATAGCTTTCATTTTGTTTTTTTCTCATTCGGTTTAGTTCTTCAATATGTTTGGTGTATGTTTCAAGCATGGCTAAGTACAGACATTCAAAAAGCCAAAAGTCAGAATTGATCAAACTTATGCGGATTTCTGTAAGTGGCATAGGTTTATTTGGGAGCAAACAGAATACATGTTCACCCTTTGTTTGTGGGGGTGAGGCCAGCAGGTTGGGGGCATTCCT
>NW_005842510.1:252783-259453 GCF_000455745.1 Alligator sinensis | reverse complement strand
CCCTCCCAGTGGACTCCCCGGGCTTCCAGAGACTGCCAAGCACAGCCAAGCAGCGGGGCCACCCCCAATTGGCTGCTGGGTATGGGGGAGCATGCCTTCCTGCCCCCATCGTTGTCAACCACCGGCATGTCAGCTGCAGTTAGGCAGCACGAGTCCTCATGCTTGCCTACCCGCAGCAGCCCTTTCATGCTCCCTGTAGCTGTGCTTGCTCATGGGAGGCATGAGAGTCCCTCTGTAGGCTCCCACACACCCACACAGGGATCCCCATGCCACTCACAGTTAGGCACAGCCCCAGGAAGCCCAACCAGGTTTCAGAGCATGGCCAAGTACCCCTTCACCCTCTCCCCTCATCATCAGCCACTGTTCTGACTCAGCTCTGTGAGAGAAAGAGTAGTCCCAGGGAGAGAGTAAAGTAGGGGTAGGGCCAGCTGGGTGCTCAGTCAAAGCAGCAGACCATGGGGTAGGTGGTAGTGCACCTCCCTAGAAGGGAGGGCTAGCAGTGGGGCTGCAAAGGTACCTTGGATGCCAGCAGACAGTGACCTAATATGAATCAATTGGGATCTGGTACAGAAGTTAGATTCTCTGGTCTAACCTAAATTGATTAAGTTTGAATGCACACCAGTCCAAGTTTATCTTAGACTATGTTCTGCCATTTTAAACTAGTCTGTGTTCTGAACTTCTGTACTGTTATGGTTTTAGATTGGTTTCTGAGCACTTATACCAGTAAAAGTGTAATGTCTGTACCTGGCCCATATATTCTTGGAACAAAGTATATTTATTCATATCTTTCTTTAGTTTGTACCATTAGTAACTTTCAACATAGCCTGTAAAGTGGTCAATATTGTCAGCTATTTTTGCATAGTCAGTTCTGGGTATATCATTATTTGTACTTTTGGAAATGTTATTTTACAAAGGTGGGTTCTCTCAGCATTTATTATACCTGCACAGTACTGTATGGCACATCAATCTAAATCATGGCACATTTTGAAAACTCTTACAGCTCTATAAAGGCAGTTAAAACGATAATAGCCAGATCAAGGCAACAGGGGCAAGTTTGATAATAGAGAATTGGATGCTCTGAATAACCTTTTTGTGTGTTTTATATAGGTTATAGTCTTTTTGAACATATATATCTCATTCTGTATTAAAGTAATTCTCGCCATGAGTATCAGCTTCTTTTATTCACACACTTATTTCAGTTCCCCAGGTAGCATAGAATTATATTGACTTCTTTGCTTACAAAACCAAAAGCTGTAAATGTCAAAGCCACAAAAAGAGAAGCTTAGCTTGGTGACCATGCTTTCTTTATACTTTTAGCGATATATTTTTAGTGGGGTTATAATGTGACACCCCTTTCCTCAAGCTTTTAAATATACATAGAAACAGGAAGTAGACAATAGTAAAACATAGTGTATTGATCATATTAAAGTGATTCAGTTCCAGAGAATCTGTGATTTTATCTCTAGTATTTTTTCCATTATATTCAGTAATACCTTTATCAATTTTTTGGATTGTTTACTGTGAAAATCACGATTTGTATAAGAAAATTTACACATTTACATGTTTACCTACAAAATGTTATTATCAAATATAATAAAACTGATATATTTGAGGGACACATCCATTACAGCTTAATCTGAGGGGCAAAAAAATAAGAAACCATGATGAGTTAATACTAATAGTATCTGGATATTACAGGTTTATTCTGTAATGGGCAGATAATTTGTATAATTAGAAAGAAACATATTAATGAAATATTTGCCTAAGTTTTTTACATATTTACAGTGAGATTTATTTCTACAACAGTTCTGTCAGATTTTGAAAAAAATTATATGAACATAATAGTGATAGTGCTGATTCAGACTAATATTTAATTGTTTGAATATTGTTTTATATTTATATAAATATTGATTTAATTAGCTTATTTTTCCTCCAGCATAAGAAAATTCTTCACTTAGGCCCACATCTTGTTGTTGGATTTTTAAATTTGTTTTTTATTTTAACTTTTGAGAAAAAGAAAACATTTTTTTCTAGATGTTGTTACCTTTTTTGTCTTTGGGGAGGAAAATATTAAATGTGTTTTCCCTCTCCAAAATGTCAAAATAAGTAAATAAAGTAATTTTCTATTTTCCTACCCAAATCTAAAGAAAAAGCATGTTGGGTTTTTTTAATGAAATGAAACAAAATATGTTTGTTTACAAGTATTTTTCACAGTTAAGATATATTTTTCACAGATAGGATACATTTCTGGAAAATAAATTGTTACTGAGATATTACTCTAACCCCTTGTGTAGTGTTGTTAATTCAAGTGACATTTTGCATATATTAGTAAAATACAACTTTTGTTCCACAGTGCTCATAATCTAAATATGATAAGAAAGAAGACAAATTCTTAGGAGAACAGTTCAGGAAAGAGAAGGTAAAGAGTTTAATGCCTATAAGAAGAGAGTCAGAATGATTACCTTCACTCTCCCTCTCTTGAAGTACCCCTGAAGCCAGACCTGGTGTGGTTTCTTAAGAAACAACCTCGAGCTTGAGACCCTTGCCTTTCTTTGCCCCTGGCTTTCCTGGTAATCTGTAGCTCATGGACAGTTCCTCTGAATGGAGGATTTTTCTGCTTCAAAATGAGGTGTGGGGGAGGAGGGGGAGAGGCATGAGCATGCCCACACAACACAGAAGATCCACTCCAAACAAATGGGTTTATTGTACCACTCCACCCCTGTTCCTCCTTAGACTTCACCTCTCCTCCCTCTTTCTCTCCCTAGCTATCTAAGGGTGCTTTTCTTCATGCGCCAGGTCTGGTGGCAGAGGGGATGGCACTTCAATTAGAGCAGCTGCAAGAGCCTCTCTAATTAAAGCACTGCCACGTCTCCTGTATCAGCATCCCCACACTTAAAAATAATGGTGGGGGTGCTTGAACTAAAGCTGGTTTGTTGAGCTTTGGTTCGAGTGTCCTGCTACCATTATTAAGCATGGAGATGCTGATACACAAGATGCAAGAGGCTGCTGGAGCACAACAATTGCCACTATCCAGCAGATTCAATTAATTGATTAACTGAGTGGAATACAGCCCATTTAAGCAGCCTTTGCACTTGTGTACAGGCACCCTAAGAGCCTCAGTCTCCCTGCTCAGGCACAGTCAGTCACCCTCTCAATAAAACTATTATGAAATGCTGGTCACCCAATAAAATTGAAGATAATGTCATGGGAAACCAAACAGGAAGCAATCTCTGGGATCTACTGCTAGGCCCAGGAATGTTCCTCACCAGTATTGCAAGCTAGAAATCAGTCTATTTGACCTCTTTGGTAACATCAATGTGACAAAAAATGCTAAGTGGACTGAGTACAATCCTGCGTTTCTTGTGGGGAACTTTAACTTTTTGGTGGGGGAAGGGGCTCAGTTTGAGCATGTTCTGCTGTACGTAGTTGCGTAAATGGTTTCATAAGTAAAGCATCAATGGGCACGTCAATACATGCAAGTACGTGTGCTTGCAGCAGTTCATATAGAAGCAGTGCAAATTTGAGCTGGGGCTTTTTGCCTCACCGTATGTGCTTGGAATGCACTTTGTTGTAGAGCAAATTGTGCGACTTGAGGCAAAATAACCCTGCCTGGCTCCTCCCAGATCTGCAGCCAGGAGGAACTAAAGCCCGGGGCCAGCACCTGTGCTGTCCCTAGCAGTATATATATCTGCCCTGTCCTGGCCCCAGCAGTACAAAAAGCTGCTTTGTCAAGTAGCTCAGGACTACTCGCTCTCAGTAGGTTCTGATGCCCATCCAATTGATACCTGGTGACACTACCCCTTGTACCAGCTTCACTGCTGAAGCAGCCCAGAGAGTTCCCTGAATCCTTTACCCACTGCAACATAGATTTCATAGATGTTAGGACTGGAAGGGACCTCAAAGATCATCAAGTCCAGCCCCCTGCCTCAGGGGCAGAAAGTCAACTAGGGTCAAAAGATCCCAACAAGATAAGCATCCAAGTGTTTCTTGAATAAGTCCAGAGTAGGTGCCTGCACCACTTCTGGAGAGAGTCTATTCCAGGTCTTGGAGGCTTGGACAGTAAAGAATTTTCTTCTTATATCCAGCCTAAAACAGTCTTGGAGGAGTTTATGACCGTTGGTCCTTGTTTTTCCTTGGATGCTCTGGTGAACAGACATTCTCCCAGATCCTAATGTACACCCATTATGTACTTATAAGCAGCCACCAGGTCCCCCCTGAGCCTGCACTTTTCCAGGCTGAAGAGTCCCATTGCTCTCAGCCTCTCTTCATAAGGCGTATTATCTTGCCCTCTGATCATGCATGTGGCCCTTTACTGTACTCTTTCAAGCTTCTTGACATCCTTCTTGAATTGTGGAGCCCAGAATTGGATGCAGTACTCCAGCTGTGGCCTCACCAAGGCCGAGTACAGTGGGAGGATGACATCCTGAGATTTACTTGAGAAGCATCTATGGATGCAAGCCAGAGTTTTGTTTGCTTTACCAGCTGCAACAGTGCATTGGTGGCTTGTGATCATCTTGTGGTCAATCATGACCCCCAAGTCTCTTTCAGCAGTGGTGCTAGCAAGTGTAGCCCTGCCAAGCCTATAAGTATGCTGGGTTTTTTTTTTTCCCTGAGATGGAGTACCTTACATTTATCGGTATTGAACATCATCAGATTTGTATCTTACCACTTACTACAGCCATCCAAGTCAGCCTGGATCACTAGCCTGTCCTCAGGTGTGGACACTATGCCCCAAAGTTTAGTGTCATCAGTGAACTTGGCCAGTGCGCTTCTGATACCAATGTCCACATTGTTGATAAAGATATTAAAGAAAACCAGTCCAAGGACAGAGCCTTGTGGAATGCCACTGATCATGGAGCATCATAATGATTTGCTGCCATTCGCTACTCTCTGTGTCTGACCTCAGAGCCAATTTCCCACCCATCAGACTGTGGTGTAGCTGAAGCCACATTTGGCCAATTTTTCCATGAGGAGGTTGTGGGATACCAGATCAAAGGCTTTTTTAAAGTCCAGATACATGAAATCAATTTCTTCTCCCTTGTCCAGGTGATATGTCACGTGGTCATAGAAGGAGATGAGATTGGTCAGGGAAGACCTACTCATGACAAACCCGTGCTGGCTATCCCTCAGGATGTTGCCCTCAGCCAACTTATCCAGAAGGGTCTCCTTGATAATTTTCACCAGAATCTTACTGGGGATTGAGTTGAAGCTGATTGGTCTGTAATTCCCGGGATCTACTTTCCACCCTTTCTTGAAGATGGGTACCATGTTGGCCTTCTTCCAGTCTTCAGGTACTTTACCTGAGTGCCACGAGTTTTCTAATATTTTTTGCCAATGGTTGGCTATGACACCTGCCAGCTCCTTGAGTACTGTAGGGTGTAATCTGTCAGGACCAGCTGATTTGAGGTTGTCCAGCCTCTCAAGGTAATCCTTTACTAGATCAACACTAATGCTGGGCATAAATATGCCTTCACCCTGGCTGTTCCACATCTTCCTAGGCAAGGAAGTCCCATTGGGCTGATGAAAGACCAATGCGGAGTACCCATTGAGTAGATTGGCCTTTTCCTGGGTGTCGGTTATTAGCTGTCCCATTAGCTGTCCCATTTGGTTCAGCTGGAGTATAATGTTACCCTTGCTTTTTTTCCAACTCCCTACATATCTAAAAAGGACTTTTTGTTACCCATGATGTGTGAAGCCAGATGGAGCTCGGTTGCAGCCTTGGCTTTCCTGATCTGCTCCCTGCAGGTATGGACCAGTGCTGAGTACTCCCCCTTGGTTGTAATTCCAGCCTTCCATCCTTTATAAGTATCTCTTTTGAGGAGTAGGTGATCCTCAAGTTCCTTGATGAGCCAAGGGGATTGCTGTGCCCTATTGCTACCCTCCCTCCGAGATGGGATGGCCATCCCTTGTGCTGTCAGGACTGCTCCCAGTCTGGTACTCTGGTAGTGGGTGCTGCTGCCTGGCTATGACCTACTACACACATGCCAGACCCAGATGTAGACTGCACAGCCAGTAGAGGCATCTGCCCCTCTGGGCCATCTGCCAGTAGGCTGTGGTTGCAGAGTTGGCTTCTGTGTGGCACTACTGCCAGGTGTGCCTCTGCCCGGCCATCTGGGCAGCTATCACCTGGAAGATGTTCCAGGTGTGGTGGTCTGCTTTGAATTGTCAAAGCATGTGCTCATGGGCCCAATTGGAGGAGGTCAGCCACAGCAAGTTGATTCCAAAGTGCTAGCTCTGAGCAGGCAGGATCCTGCCACTGGCCTCCCTAGCAGACATTCTGGTGTTTCCTATTGGAAAACTGAAAAATCCCTGATAAAAAAAATCCCAAAGTCACTCTGTAAAATATGCCAAAATCCATGTTCCTCCAATATTAAAACAAAAGACCACTATAAAGAGAGAGACAGAGAGACAGTGATCAGTTGGGCAATGATTTATTGATATATCTACAGTGTTAAAGCAATTTGGAAGACTACTAGTGTCTTTATCATAATAATAAAGTGAACTCTAAATACATGTTTCAAGAATTCATGAATACATGAATATATATTTTGCTGCCCCCTAACAGGGGCTACAGCCCTCCCATCATGGGATATGGCCTCCCACAGGGGCTACAACCCCCACTCCGGGGTAACAGCCCCCCACAGGTGCAACAGCCTCATCCCTGCAGAGA
>NW_005842510.1:214165-252164 GCF_000455745.1 Alligator sinensis | reverse complement strand
GAAGGGATCGTGGGGCTAAGGGTGTGGGTTGGGCCACCAGGGGTCCCCCCTATAGTCCCCTCCCCCTCCTCCAGCCCCTCCAACCCCTTACTTACTGACACTGGAGCCCTGCTGCTGGCACGGGCAGGCAGCAGCTGGCATGGGCAGACAGCACACTTCAGCACCAGGGCAAGAGCCAAACACAGAGATGCTCTGGTAGCCAGATCATCTCTGTGGAGGACCCAGCCTCCAGTTGCTTCAGGGCACCATGCCCTGCCCTGCTTTTTTTGGCTCCCTTTTTTTTTTTGTTTTTGACCCCTGGATATGCAGGGGTCTAATTTTGTGTCTGCGCTGCAAACTTGCAGCAGTGGAAAACTTTTCCTGTTCCTGCATGCCTCTTGCAGCATGTCAAAGCGGGTTGAGATGCTGCAAGAGGCATGTGTGGGCTCATCTGGATTCGCCCAATGTGTCCTTTTTCACCCAGGGGGAAGGTAGTAGTCTGGATCTGCCAGCAGGCTACAAAAACTGCTTCCTGCTTGGTTCCCCTTGACATTGTGATTAATTTTAGTGGGACTGTGTTGACTATAGTTGACTATCATCTGTGTGTTGACTACTACCATTTTGTAACAGTTGTGTTGTGAGTGTGGCTGACTATGTCTGAGGAGAAAGAAAGAAAGAGGGCCTATTACAAATTAATTTTTGGTGGCTCCTGGAGCTCTTAACCCCTGAATTGTCCAGACTTTAACACCTGAAACTAGTTTGAAGCATACCTTAGGCAACTTAAGCCACTCCAGGAGAGGTTTATCTCTGATCTGTGTTACCCAGCTCTTGTTACATTAATGTGCGTTTACTCCTTTCAGGTGAGCCACCAAGTTGCAGTCTTCCAGCACCCCAGGATACAGTATCCTCTCCCCAACTCTCCTGTTCTATGTGAACAAACTTTCCACCCCTGGAGTCTACTGCCCTGGGGGTGGTTCTGGCATCCTGCCCCTAGGGGTATGACTTTCCCACCCCCAGGGGTGCAACACCATTCAAACAGCTTGTAGAGCCCATGCCAGCTAGCTGGTTTTCAGGAAACAGACAAATCCAGGAGTGGGGTCAAAGTGGGGGAAGGGGAAACAAGGTAGAGGACAGGATTGGGTCCTCTTGAGCTGGGTCTTTCTCAGTGGTGATGCATAGGGTGTGCTCACGGGTACACATGCACTCCCTGAGAGAACTGGCACACCCCCTGTCAGACTGTGCTCACCATTTAGGTGATGGGAAGAGGGGCAGGTGGAAGCACTGGTGCCTCCCCTGCAAGCACTGGCTGGGGAGGAAGGCCACCAGAAAAAGTGGCTGTACCATTTCTGGAAGTGGTTGTGGGACTTCCGGGTGCTTTTTGCTGAGTGAGATTGCCCACGGGAGGAACTCCCTCCCAGCTAGTGCGATTGACCCCTGCCCCCACCCCAGGTCAGTGTGATAGGCCAGAGGGGGACCCTGCCCTGGTCGCTGACTGGGTGTCAGGGGGGGCATATGCTCAGGAGACACCAGTCGCCTGTGATCTTTCTTCCAGCAATGGCAGGGTTTCAAAGCAGATCATTGAAACTTTTCATGTACTAATAATATGGGCAAATTCAAAACAGTGATCTGTCAAATATTGCATTACCCCATAAAAACCACCCCGCCAAACCAGTAAATATTTCTATGCAATGTCCTAGCTTTTCTAAGGTTTTAACAGCCATACTGACTTGTTTCTCAGCATAGAAAGAAGTATAAGGGCACTAAGTGAATGGTACAGAAATGATTCTTTGGCCTTAATATTAAATTATTATTATAAAGATCTGTTAAAAGCTTTATAGACATATTTTACAATTCACCAGATCTATGTGTTTGCCTGGAGGAGTGAATTTCTCTAAACACTCACAAATCTCTCACTTGCTCATTATTATATTTGGCAGTTCAATGCTTTTCTTGTTACCTGAGCCATTAATTCTACAGTATGTTGCCATATTTAAATATCTCAGATGTATCCCGTGTTACCACTTAGTCCACAGAGAAGATGAATTAGAATTAGTCCGTTAACAAATAAGAAGCAATTGTTATTATTTGACTGCCTTAGAACAAAAGGAATGATTCCTTACTTAAAGAGGCAATGAGCAGGTAAAATAAATTTGATGGATTAAAATATTGTAAAGTTAATAGAGACCTGGCCACAACATGTAATCTAGAACCCTGTCTTAGAAGCCAAGGCTCGCTCTTTTGTGTGAGGGAAGAGTTAGGTGGTGTATAATGAGATTCATACAGAGGCAGAGCACCTTCTAGAGTTAGCCCAAATGAAATGCTTAGGACATTATGGGTGATATTCTATTATTTTTCTGATCATGTAGAGATGTTTAGACAACAACAGTGCACATGTAGATAGTGACAGAGCTGGCTGGGGCACAAGGGTACATCAGTATGGGGGCTGCCTGCCAGCTAGCCCCATGCTGAAGCACCCGCATGCCCCAACCAGGCCCTTGGCAGCACATGGAGCCCAGTTGGATCAGTCCTGGCCAGCAAGGGGACCTGGGTGTTAGCCTGCTAGCCCATGCTCTAACATGTTCAAATGGCACTCAGGAGCACAAAACTCCAGAGCAATAAGCTCCAAAGTGTATTCATGTGCATTATTAGATGTGAAGACACCCCGTCTGCTTTTTATACAAATAAACCCTATGTCTTATGTCTTGTAATACCATGTTGACTTATTTTTCCTTGAAATTGTTTAGGGGAAGAGTCATATCCCTATTATGTTCAAATATTAATTATTTTATTTTTTTACTAGAACAAGAGCATTGAGCTGTATTTTTTTTTCTTCCAGATGAATAATCTGCTTTATTGTGTTTGGGAGATGCCACTGGCCTAACACACAAAGTCAGCTATTACATACCCATGTACTAGCAATGTTGGGGCGGGGGGTGTTCTTTCTGATTCTAACTGATTTCTGATCCTCAGGCTGAGGCAGAAGTGCTTGTTCAGATCACTATTTACATAGAGCAACAATCACTAAAAATCAGGCATCACCTTTAGTTTTTAAAGCATTTACTGGAAAGGCCAATTTATATTTTAAGTGTGCAGTGTGAATTTCACTACATCAGGGGGAAAAAAAGAGCACATCAAATATTTATTTCTCTTGTTGCATAGCATTTATTTTATAAAATATCAAAGTAGCATGGACAGAATGCTCCTCTATAGGAGAAGAGTGTTTCATGGAAAACAGGTTGTTTGGGTTTGTTTGTTTTTTTTTCAGCTGAAGTTTTTGCCACTTTTTAGGTCTTCTAGGCATGCTTCATCATGTCATGTCATATTGCTCTGAATGCTGATGTGATGCAACATAAAAGGATATGGTGAAGCAAACCAAGAGCAGTTTGCTAGATGTCTTCTGTTCATCTGAATATTATGCATATGGTTATTAGATGATATTTTAAAAATTACTGTTTAAGAATTAGAAGATATAAACTAGAAGATGGTGACAAATTACTTGTTTACAATTAAAACTATACATATGTTATGATACACCCCTGCTTCTTAGTGTGACATGATCATTGATGATGATCTGGAAAAAAACACAAATCCTGACCTCTTTAGAGCCTCTTTGATGAGATTAAAATGGATAGCTGCTAATATTTCAGAAGAGTTATTTGGCTATACAATTTTGGAGTTGTAACATACTGCCGGATCCTGTTCTTCTACATCACATCACAAATTGCTAAGATATGGAATGACACACTGTAAGGCAACAAACACAATCAAATAAAAATAAACCACCTTATTTCAGTGTATCTTATGAGTATAGAGTTCCAGTGGTAAGCTGGAGTTTGACTGCCGTACCACAGACATGAACTATAGTAACCACAAGTCTCCATTTGCATTTCTGTGGGCATATTAAATATCTGTTCCTGCTTGCACCTTTGCCCTCCAGGGCTGATCTATTTCTCAATGGAATTTGTGAAAAGGCAATACTGTTTTTGTACAGACCATTATTAGGCCCTCTGTGCCCATTAGACTAGGCTTGAAGGCTTTTCAAAGAAAAAAAAAAAAGATGTATAGAGGCTCTATTAAATTGGCTAGTTGAACAATCTTGTTTGAGGTCTGAAAGTTTCTAAGGCAGTTGGCATGGTCTTTCAGGTCAAGCTGTTAGGAAATATTATAGAAATAGTGGGTCTATAAACCTCATTGGCTAAAAGAGAAGGGGGAAGTAAAAATTAAGAAGAAAAAAACAAGACAAGGTCATACTGTAGTTACAAAAATAGGTTCTTTACAAAACAAGAGAAAAGATTGATGAAGCTGATGTAGAATCCTACCTTTAAAAGAATGCTTTAATTCTTTAAGTACCCATATTTGTTATAAAATGGTTTGCTTATTGAATTTAATATTATTTTACTTTTTTGCTTTTTAAAAAAAAGTATCATTTATTTAATTATATAAAGATGTTCATGAACATTTTGAACACTGATGATATCTAATGTGTCACACTGGATGTGGCTACATGAGATACTTAATGCCCATTGGATTAATTCTACTGCGCATTAGTGCAGCTGGCAAAAATCATGCTAATGTGCAGTAGATTCAGTCCAATGGGCATTGAACATCACACAAAAAGTGTTCATCTGTGCTAATGTGCAGTAGCACTGATTACGAAGCATTAAGTTAATGCCTATTATAACAGGTACTAAACTTAATGAGCCATAATTATGGTGCATTAATGAATGCATAAACACTCCCATCCTATCTCACTTGTTTCTTCCCCACCCATTCATCCATGTGGTAGTCCCTAGCTATAATACCTAGATCCAACATGCATATACCATAGTATCATTATATTTGTCACTTTCTTATTGGATTATATGTGTAGCGTGGGATCAAAACCATGCAGGTAATTAATGACTGCTATAAGTAAAAGTTAAGTTAATATTAAGCCAACTACTTAAGACAGCTCCCTATTACAGGCAAAGTGAGAATCTGGCTTAATTTTTGTTAAAGTGAACATGCATACACTAAGGCAAATTAAAGATTTAAAAAAATGAAGTAATTTATTTATATAACAAACAGAGAATGGGAATGAGGTCAGATTGTGAGAATGGGCAAATCAACCCACTCCCATCCCACCTGTCCCTCCCCACATCCTGACATACTTCCTCAGTTCTCAGCACTGTTGAACACTTACTTCCTTGGTTCCCAGAACTGTTCACTAACTTCAGATCAGTTGTGCCATTTTTATGGTGATTTAAGCTCTATAAATGCCTTCATGCCCAGCCATTTAGATTGATCTAACCAAGGGCAGTTTGCATGTCTGGCACGTTAAGAGAAAAGACTGCTCGGAAACCAGCTTACAGGTGTAGTAGGGGCAAACTAGGGCATCATCTGACCAGGAGGGCCCATGTTTGAACCATATAAGCCCAGGATCTGCACTGGCCGGGTAGTTTACCTCTGAATGCCACAAGGATAGGAACTTCTGGCAGCAGGACTCTTGAGATAGCTGTTGAGCTGGTGTAAGCAGCACTGAGTGTGGGAACAAAGCCTGAGCCCAGGAAGGACTGAGAAGAAAGTACCTGGGGCCCAGGGGTCTGGAGCCCAGGAGGGCTGAGCATTAGCATTGCCAAAGGAACCTAAATGTCTCAACTGCCCTAGGAGCGGAGCTAGCATCTCAGGGGCTCGAAAGTCAGGGACCACAGCTGGAGACTGAGAGGACTAAGGAGCCCATAGCCCAAGAAAAGTGAGGACTAGGGCTGGGAGCTCTCATAACCCAGGGATGGGCATGTGTTAGCAGATCATCTGCAAAGCATGGGAGTGGGTACTGGGGAGGATGGAGCCCACAGAATTAGCCCTTAAGGCAATGACCATGGGCACCTGTGGTCATAAGAGTATGGACCTGGCTTGGAAAGCCCTGGAGCAGCTTCCCTTTCATCAAAAGTTAATAACATCAATGCATGGTGAGTGAGTAAAGGTGAGGGGCGTATAGAGAGCCAGGTTGGCAAGGGCTGAGTGGCCACCAGGGGGCATCATGACCACCCTGGGATGAGCACTTACTGCACTAAGGTCAATGTAAATGTAATGCTTATATATACACTTACACTAGAGTGACCATTGGTTCTGTTTTATACTGGACCATCCTGTTTTTAAACCCTTTGTCCCCTGTCCATTTCTAAATGAGGAACAGACCACAAAAATCCTGTTTTTTTCAGTTCTTTGGTGGAAATATATGTCAATCATTTGTCCTCATGTGTCTATTGGCTGTGTCTAGAGGTAGGGTAATGTACAGCCAAGAGGAGCAGAGTTCCAGCCAGGGAGGGAGGGAGGGAAGTGGCCTCTTTGGGGTGCCCTTTCCTCTTTCTGCTGATTGGTGAAGGGGTCGGGTGGCCCCACCCCTCAATGTGGCAGCCCCACCCCATCAGTGCTGATTGGCCGAGGGGTGCTGTGTTTCACCAAAGAGATGTCCTTTATTCTGGGGATGTGCCAGTGGCCAACCTACCTTAGACTACAAAGCCACCTACTGTGCTCTGTAGCTATGTGGAAGCTTATGATTCCACACTGCAAAGAAGGGGGATTACATGAATTGCATGAGTACCAGAAAAGATATTTACCTTACCAAAAAAACTGCTATTTGGGCATGTAAAGAAAAATAGGATTCTTCCCTATTTTTCTCAGAATATACCTAGTTATTTGATTCATATGATGCATCATGCTAACATAGTTGTCCTGATGCACTCCTATCATATGCCTACTCATTTGTTCACCTGAAGCACGCTGCTGCTTATACCAACATAGGGGGTTTATTTCATTTTATCTTTTATTATCTAATACACTGTCACTATAGGGATTTTTGTAGCTTTGAGTAGCTCTCAGCAGCCAAACACCTGACAAGCAATCACTACAGTTTCCAAAATACCTATTCCCATGAAGTTTTAGGGAATTACAGCTCTTCAGTCAGAGCTTTTAGGTGTAAACGTATTTAGTACATTAAACAGATATAAGATAAATTAGACAAGTAGTCCTTGGAGGAGAAACCAGAGCCCAGGTCTTCTTTTCTCATGTGAATTGCCAAGCCACTAGACTACTGAGCCACAGCTCCTATTGTACTCTCTTTTTTCTGTCTTAATGAATCAATTATTTTCTACAAACCAGCACAACTCTACAATAGGATGGGTATACAGTGTACCATATCCCAGATCTATCTTTTTGTCTGTAGCCTGGTAGTGAGAATATTCTCCTGGGAGGTGGGATATGGAAGTTTGTACTCTCTTGGACTAAGGAGGGCATTAATCCCCTGTCTTCCAAGGTGAGTGGTCTAAGTCCTAAATTATGTAAAGGTTTAGCTGTTCATACTATGTTCAAAAAGGGTGTCCTCTATTTGGAAGTATGATTATAGGCATATGGGAGATGATTCTAGATAGGGAATTGTGAGTAGGTGGCTGCCCCTTACCCAAAATCAGACACCTGACAAGGATGGGATTTCCAGACACAACTTTGTTCTCAGTATTTTCTGTTGCTCAGTGAGAGGCATTTCTCTATTCAGCATGCTGGCTGTTTTGGATCCTATACACAGGCACCTAACCCTACACGTATGCTGCATAAAGGAGCTGAGGCATTATACGTGGATACATGGGGCCTGGATTCCATTCTGGGAGCTAGGTGCCTAAAATATTTTTTTTTCTCTCTCTCTCTTTTTTTTTTTAGGAGTTATATCATAGTCTCCTTAAAATTTTTGAGTAGGTTTAGCATTCAAGGATGGCTAACAATTAAAGTGGAAGGATCTAAGTGATGGCCCAAATTTTCCCTATGGCTTTTTTCAGTGTTTGCATCAAATTCTGATATGGTTCAAAAACCTTCATCCCTGTTTTGATTTTCTAGCCCAAATCTTGAATCTCTTTACTGTATGTCTTTAATTTTATTTTTCCTAATGTTAGATGTAATAGTTGCTCGCAGAAGTGAATGAATGCACGTCAAATCCTTGTGTGACCCTGACAATAGCCTTTATTGAAAGGCTTTAATAAAAAGTTTCAGATACATGTGGCAGACTTACCTGATTGAGCTCCAGTGTGGTAAGGGGGTTTGTATGGGTCTACCTGTCTCCATTACTTATATATGTTTAATGCCTATTATCTGAACTTGCCTGTATTGTTGCCTGTGTACGTCTATTGTATTGCTACCTCATCTTATCTTGGTTTATCTAAGTTGATGCTTATATGCGTTTATTGTGTTGATGCCTTGACTTACCTGTTCCAGGGTATTAATTTTAATCTGTGCAGGGGGGTTAATTATTGCCTATGCTGTGAATCCCTGGTTCTATGTTTTGCTTTCCCTTGAAGTGGTGCAATTTTAATTGCTGGTTATTGTGTAAGGTGTAATTCTAATCTAAATATTTAATGTCTGTTATTTATATTTATCTTGTATAGCAATACATTTGTACATAGTGCTTTCTCCCAGCCTGGCTGTATAGAGAAAAGAGGAAACTGCTCCCCGGTGGCAGGCCCTTCTCACAGCACTCTTGCCTGACCACCCCATTCCTTCCACTTGCAGACAGGGCACACCCCTGGGTGTACCCACGCTACACATATATCTGCCATATAGTATATAAGAAAGATTTATTGAAATTCCCATAAATCATTGTATAGATGGACTATATCAGAATGGATCACAATGTGAGGATCTTCTGGGAGAGTTTGTGAAACAGTCTGACTGGTAAGAATCACTTTTGTCATGAAGCATTTGGATCTGTCAAAAAGAAATGTTTGAAGAATGTAAATGGGGAGGTTCTGACAAATACTTTTAAATACCGTAGTGTGAAACGTATATTACCATCACTTATAAAGTACCTTTCAACAGGGTGAAATATACAGGCAGCTGCTGATTTGTTTTCCATAGGGAGTTAATATGATTTTAAGTATTATTGCAGACTCAGTTTTGTTTACAAATATGCTGAACAATCAAACTATATAATGTTAGATTTGTGGCCCCAAACACTATTTTTGTAGGGTAGCATAAATTGTTTTGCATTTTGTTTATGTAAGAAATTAGGTCTCATAAGTAAGTACTTAGTTTTCATTTTCCGTGGAAAAGGACCTGGGGTTACAGCGGACAATAAGCTGAATATGAGCCAGCAGTGTGCCCTTGTTGCCAGGAAGGCTATTGGCATACTGGGCTGTATTGGTAGGAATGCTGCCAGTAAGTCAAGGGAAGTGATTATTCCTCTCTACTCAGCACTGGTGAGGCTACATATGGAGTACTGTGTCCAGGTTTGGGCCCCCCAGTACAGAAAGGATTTGGGCAAGTTGGAGAGAGTCCAGTGGAGGGCAACAAAAATGGTTAGGGGGCATGGGCAAAGGACTTATGAGGAGAGACTGACGGAACTGGACTTATTTAGTGTGCAGAAGCGAAGATTGAGTGGGGATTTGATAGCAGCCTTTTACTACCCAAAGGGTGGTTTAAAAGCAGATGGAGCTAGATTGCTCTCAGTGTTGACAGATGACAGAACAAGGAGCAATCGTCTCAAGTTGCAGCAAGGAAAGTTTATGTTGTATATTAGGAAAAACTCTCTCACAAGGAGGGTGGTGAAGCACTGGAACGAGTTACCCAGAGAGCTGGTGGAAGCTTCATCCTTGGAGGTTTGTAAGGCCCAAATAGACAAAGCCCTGGCTGGAATGATCTAGTTGCGCATGGTACCTTTGTTTGAGTCCAGGATTCACTGCCATAAAAAAGGACAGGTTGAACAATTGTACTATAAAGCTGGTTTCTAAGGTTTCTTTAGATTTCCTTGATGCCATTATTTAATGCAGGCTACACAGGCATATATTAGCACTGTAAGTTCTTGCCTTGGCTTCTTCAGTTATTTGATTGCCCTCAGTATTCCTAAGTATTTAAATTTTTCTTCCATTTTCATGTTGCCATTCCCAATCCTTATCTTCCTGTGGTTTTCAGATTATTTCTGGATGTTATTATGTCTTGCTGATGTTTATGGCAAGCCAAACTTCAGAATTTAACTCTATAATTTCTGTATTCTTTTGAACTGTTTCCATTTCCTCTCCTTCTAGGGAAATACCATCTGCATACAAAAATACCTGGTGCAGTCTGTTCATCTGCAAACCTTTTCCTTCTTCAGTGGCACTTATGACCTTCTCAAGCATCATTCAGAAAAGCATCAGTGACAGTTTGATTCTGCCAGTGATTTTTATTAGGTCATGCTATTTTCATAGCATTCCTCAATTCTTACATAACTGCTTGATTTTAGGAAAATTCTTGAAAGATTTTTTTTTTTTTTGCAATAATCTAGTTGGTCTAATAAAAGATATTACCTCTACCACAAGTTCTGATTCCTTTTGCCTCTAGAACAATATGGCTAAAACCTGAATACCTGATCTTAGTAAGGCAAGATTCTTTGGGTAGAGGTGGTATCTTTTATTAGATCAACTGAGTAGTTGGAAAAAAATTCTATGCAAGCTTTTGGGTGCAATCACCCTTCTTCAGGCATAGGAAGTCTCTGCTGTTCTAAGACTCCAAAGAATGAAAGAAGCTAAAATTGTGATGGGATGTCAGTGAGAATGTATATAGCTGGAAATTAGGAAAACAAAAGGTAGAGCAGGGAAGGGAGGGGGGAAACAAGGGAGAAGGTAAGTAACAGAGACTTTACAGTAGCAGTTTTCCAAGGTAGAAAAGAGGCTGTCTGTGAAAAAGTAAATAGCTGGAAATTAGGTAGAAAAGGATGGGAAAGGAAGGAAGAGGGGGAAAAGAAAAGGGTACAGGGTCAGGTCCGGTAGGTACCTGGTGAATCAGATGTCAGACAGGTTGTAATGCGTTATAAATCCAATGTCTATACTGAGTCCATGATCTTAATAAGGCATATCAGTTTTCTGGGAGCTCCAAAACCCACTATAATTTACTATAATTTGTTGTCAGCAATTCTTTGTTTGAGGAGGATCTTTACCATGACTCATTGACAGGTCTTGAGGTGACTTAAGAGTCCAATCCTTGAGCCACAGATCCATCCACAGAAAGCACAGGTTTTTCCACAGGGGGGAGAGGTCGTAGGCTGGGATTTTCTCCTTTTCTTTCCTCTACTTTCTCTTCTGTGATTTGAAGGCAAGACACGTTACCATGAAGCAGGCTAACAGCTGGTTGAGGTGGTGGTACACCTCAGTTAACAGCCAGATCCTCCCAGCTCTTGATGTTGGTGTCTGTTTTCTTGAACTATGCTTTCATTATGTACTTGTAGCATTTTGGTCACTGCAAGATCTCAGACAGCAACTTATCTGGGAATAGAGCACTTGTTTGGGGAGTTAAGAGGTGGGCATATGCATGTAATGTCCAGTCCAGCAAAGTTGGTGCTTGAGGATAACCAACTCAATGCTTGTAACATGGACTTCAGCAAGGATGCTGATGTTTGTGTGATCTTATTTGATGTGAAGGATTTTCTAGAGGGATTTTGGATGCTACACCTCCACATACTTGACATGAAAATGGTTGGTCACCCATGTTTCATATCCATAGAGGAGAGTGTTGATGATGACTATGTTGTAGACCTGGACCTTAGTGTCTTTCCAGATATTTTGCTGCTGACTACAGTTACTCTCTTCTAATACTGTAATAAACTTTGACAAAGGTTATGTAATATTGATGTATACCTTTCACAACTCCCCATTTCTTTTCCAGAAATAATTTCATTTAAAATATCTGATCACAAGATGGTCTATCTTTCTCTAACCCACGCTGGTAAACTCTCACAATTTCATGTGCATATGGGAGCAGTCAACTTGGCAGCAGTTGAGGAATTAAAAAAAAAAAAAATTGTACATTGTGTATTAAAAGAGATACCCCAATAGTTGTTATACTTTCTTTCATCACCCTTCTTGAAAACGGGGCGTGTTATTGCCTTCTTCCATTGCTTGGACATTTGTTCCCCTCTCCAGACTTTTTTATTCATTTTGTGAAGACAGTGCTTTAATGCTTCAAATCCAAATTTCTGGTATTTGGCGGTCTATCTCTGGTGCCTTATCATTTAGGAACTTTTTAACAGGGATCTGTATCTCCTTTAGTAAAGGTTCTACTATTTCAAATTTAGCAGTCCGATATTCAACAACTCTTCCTTCATTTCATACCCTACATATATAAATTCTTCAAAATAGTCTTTCTAAACTTCAGGATTTATTGTCATGCTGTCATCAGATTTCCAATTTTTGTCATATACCACTGTCACCCTTGGCTGGTAGCCTTTCCTCCATTCATCAGTTCCTTAAACAGGTCTCTCACATTTTTTATTATCTTTTCTCTTCCATTTCAGCAACTTTCTATTTTACACATTCTCATTTCTTTTTTCCTCAGATCTTGATCCATATTGTTTCCCGAGCTTGGCAGGGTTAAACCAGGAAGTCAACCCTGCCTTCTACAGTAGGCCACAACTAGGTTTAGACCTGTAGTTTTTCTCACAATGTAATTAAGTAGTAATAAATTCAGGGTCCAGGCCCATCTCTCTGCATCTCTACTGGAAAGTGAAATGGGGCACTTTTCACTGGAGCTGGGGCAGTCCCAGAAAATTCTACAAGCACTATTCTATTTTGCATATTGTGCAAGTGGATATATATGTATGTATGTGTGTATATATATGTTATTCCCACTTTAAAGAAGCCCATTTTATAACTATGACTATAACAAAAACATCTGAAGTTTGAAGCATGGTGTGTATAAGTATATGTCTAGATAGATATCAGCTGAGAGGCTTAGATTCTGACTGTACATACATAATTAGCTCTTGATTGTTAAATGACTGTACCCTCATTATAATAGCACTGTTAGTTGAAATGAAAATAAATGTCTTTGGTACTAAGAAAAGCATGTCTCTTTGAATTGATGGATTGACCATGATCATTAGAAATTGTCCTTAAGTCTGCACTTGGAAAAATAGATATGCTGCACATGCATGTGCAGATAGAGTCTAGTTAATTATGGAGACTGTAGTAGCAGCTGAGGGCACTCAGGACACTATATATTCCTGGTTACCTGTGCATTGCTCAGCTCAAGAAAGTAATGGAGGTCCGTAGCTAAAACTGTCAGAGTTTCTTCTCTCCATTAAAAAGAAGCTCCTTATTTATTTTTACACACACACACACACACACACACACACACACACACACTGTATTAAATAATAAATGTGAGTGTGTGTTTATAAATAGTTTTTATGAAATGTCCTCTGCTAAAATCCTGTATTAATCTAAGAACTCTGAAAATGATAATCAAGAAAGCCCTTATTTGTGGAGTCCTACAAGAATCAATACTGTTCTTTTCATTGCTACTAGAAGTGTTTCATAAGACCTCTTGGAGAAGTTGAGACTCCATAAACTTCTTGCCAACAGTGTGCTAGTAGCATGCAACTTAACTTCATATTTGTGATTATTAGCTGCAACCATACATCTTTGTAAGTTGCATTATACTGAATATTTTGTAAAGCATGTGCAATCTTTTGGATTAAAGTGGTTAAATTACAAAACATGATGCCATAGAATAAATATAAAAGAATTGAACAAAGAGCCACTTGAGAAAACAAAAAAGAACATGTCTGGCATCTCAGTTGTGTTTGTTGTCTGATCCTATCTGCATTTTGCTCTAATATTAATTAATATTTGGCTTTTTTCTTTTGGTAGGATATACTGGTCAGTTTTGTGAAGTGATAATGGATGATTGCCTTTCACAACCTTGTGGACCCCAAAGCATCTGTAAAAATGAATTAGAAGGCTATCTCTGTTTCTGTGCACCTGGTTTTATAGGTGAATTCAAACCTGACCGTATTTCAAATGTAATGTATAATAAAAAGAAAAAAAAAAGTTTATGCAGTAGTACACTATTTCTCCTTCAAGTACCACATCACAGAATTTGTTGGGCATGTGTTGGTTAAAACTTTTTAAGGTGATATTAACCAAAGAAAACAAGGTAATTCAGACCTAATAATAGACCAATTTAGCACTGTTAGACTGATTTAGGTGAAAGCAGCTTCTTACTGGTATATAGGCCTACTCAGGTACACAAACTACCAACTTCAGGAGAGTATTTCCACTTCAATAACTGTTGCTCAGTCTCAATTTAGATATTGTGTCTCTGTACATCTGCACTTTAATCAAGACATATGATTGCAGCTCAGAGAGAGATATACAAGCTAGCTTTAAACTAGCTGTCTCAGATACCAAGAACAGTGAAGCCAAAGCAACATAGACTTCAGCTTTCTGAATACATACTGAGGTCCCAGGCAGCTTTATACAGCAGGTTCTGAGCTATCATGGCTAAACTGTTATCAGAAACATTACTAGAAAATTAAAGCTAGTCCAGATATGTCTACCTGAACAGCAGTCACAGCTCCAGAATGGAATGTAAACATACTCTAAACCCATTCCCTTTCTTGGTACAAATTCAGATAATCCCAACTTTGTTTGCCATAAATAATTATAGAATCAAAGAGAGTCTTTGATTAGTCTGGGGAAGAGAAGATTGTGGTGGGAGTTGATGAGTCTTCAAATACCTGACAGGCAGTTATAGAGAGAATGGACTTTTCTCTCTGTGCCTGTATGGGACACGACTAGGAGCAATGGCCTCAACCTGCTGAGGAAGAAGTTTAGGTTGGACATTAAGTGAAACTTTCTGACTATGTAAGTGGTCAGGTATTGGAACAGGCTACTTAGAGGAGTTGTGGAATCTCTGTCCCTGGAAATGTTCGAGAGCAGGTTGGACAGACACTTGGCTGGGATGGTTTAGTCAGGGATAATCCCACCTTGAACAGGGGCCTGGACTAGATGACCTTATGAGGTCCCTTCCAGCCTTATTTTCCTTATGGTCCTAGTAGAACTCTTATAACTAAAATCTAAAAGTCAAAAAAGGGTTGCTCTTCCACAATGATCAAACCTTGCTTCTGCATAGACGTAGAGCCTTCATTGGGCCCTGATGTGTGTGTCCTTAAATATACATTATAGATAAGTAAAGTGGAAAAAATAAGACACATGCTGAGATTTTTAGCCTTAACTTGTTAAAAAATCCAAGACAACCACTTGATGTTGTTTGGGGATTATTTGTTTTGTTTTCATAAAAATGCACAAATATAAAACAAAGTGTTTTGTTTTGTTTTTTACAAATCATGCTTTGGAAATATTTTAGTTCATTGTGTAAATACATGACATTTTACATTTCCCCAAATTAAATTTAGTCAATAATCCATGCTAGTTCTGAGGGAATTGTTACATGCTATCTGTAAGCATTATTGACTGTTATTTAGAACTGATTGCTATCCTATCGATTGCACTGGGCTGAATTTATGCTAAAATGAGCGGAGATAGGGAATTCCAATATTTTACTGTACTCTAAGGCAGAAACGATGAATGCAAGTGAAGGAAGAAATGGACCTTTAGAAGCATTTAACCATTACAAAATACTCGGGTATCTTTCAAATATGATGTCTGATAACGTCAATGAATAATTAAATTACTATAATACATTTTTAAGTTACTGTTCTTAAAAAGTTTGAATCCAGACTTCTAGAGTATGGGTTGTTTGCATTTATCACTTACAGAGTAAAGTATCCACACCATTTCATGTTACCATATATTAAAGTAGTTCAGCTGTATTCAACTACAATGCATTTGCATTATATAACAGGAAACGGGAATAGTCTCTTCAATTTACGTTAATTTTGTGGAGACCCTTACACCAATTCTGCATATTTCTGCCTGCAATAACCTTGGCTTCTGATTTTCTGAATAATGTAGGAAACTTCTTGAAGGCAGAATCTTTGTAGTTATTTTTAAAAAGTCAATGACAGTGAGGTTTAGAAAAAAATTGTTAACTAGTATGATCTCACAGATATATGCAAATAAATATATCCAAAGATTCCCAGAACATTAAGAATGAGCATCTCTTTCTTTTGATTATATAATTTACAGAGGTGTTTTTTCTATACCACCATCTTCCACCTCTCATCAAATGAACTTGAATATCTCTTTAGAATATAAGTTTCAAAGGAAAAAAAAGGCTACGCACACAACACCCCCCCCCCTTTAAAATAACCTTAAACCTTTTGTTTGAAATATTTGGTAAATTTTCGTATATGACCTATGATATGTCTGTATCATAAACATTTAAAAAGATCTTCATAATGCATGGCCAAAAATGTAATCAAAATCTACCAGTACCTGCTTAGGGAACCAAATCTGATAATGGTGTTTATAATTTCGTGACCTTCAACATGTACAGAAACTGAAAAAATTAAAATTACCCTGCCCCTTTTCTCACTCCCTTTTGCCCTCCCCCCAGAAAGAAGTTTTAACTTCAAACAACAAGGTGCGATGATAACAATGTTTCTTTCTGGCCTTATATCTTTGAATCATATATTGCCTTTTATATATTGGAGAAACTAATGATTGCCCCTCAGACAATACTGAGACTTCTTTTTGGGTCAGTAAACCCCCAAGAGATACTAGAAGATGCTTATGAGATAACACTATAGATGTATCTAGTTCTTGTCTTCAAGCAAAAAAAGTGAAGTCTCTGAAGACAATTTGAGGTTCATTGGTAAAACTTCTCTGTACATAACCTTGGTTATTTGATTTTGTTGTTGCTGCTTGCACCAGTGACTCACCAATGACATGTTTCTAATGAAGTGAATCCTTCACTTATTTCCAGGTAATAACTGTGAGATTGAGGTGGATGAGTGTCTGAGTGACCCCTGTCACAACAGTGCCACTTGTGTTGATCATCTCAATGCTTTCAGCTGCCTCTGCTATGATGGATTTCAAGGTAACAAAGAATTTGCAGAACATTTCTACTTCTAAAAGCTCAAAAATGGTATTACTCCATATGTATAAAGTTAAAACTTAGGCAGAAAGTGTGTGTGTGTGTGTGTGTGTGTGTGTGTGTGTGTGTGTGTGTGTGTGTAAAAATTTTAACTTCCACTGGGGTTTAAAAAAATTAAGTTTAGCATGAATACATTCTCAACAATGTCACCTTGCTGTACCGTCATAGTTTTGTAAAAACAGGCATTTACTGATGGCTGGGAGTTTAGGAGTTATAAATGCACCAGCTGGAAGCAATGACATTTAGCATATGACATTCACTATTTTCCTTCAAAGGTATGAATCTGCTGGCAGTTTTGATGTAATTGGGTATAAACGTAAAACAGACTTTTGTTGGGACAGATTGCTTTACACTCAGAGCCTATGTACAATTATTAGTGCTTGTGTAGTGACTTCGACTGGATAGCATAATGAAGTTATTCTACTCTTTTAATTTATATTTGGGGATTGGAAATAAATATATTGACTATATTAAAAAGACTTCAATAATGCAGACCTTTACATTTGCATTATATTTGCATGGCATTTATTGTTACATTTGTTTTAACACCATTGATTTGGGAAAAATCCTAGTCATTAACTGCCAGTTGCAGCCAAAACTGATGCAGTTGAAGCTGTTATTTTTCAGAATAGTTTAAAATTTTCAAAGTTCTTTAAATTGCTGTCATTTTTCATTTTATGTTATTTAAATGATAAGACATTAATTTTGAAAAGAAATATTAGTCATACAACATGTGTTATACTTTAATTGCCTATGTTGATAATTACCTATAGTTAATTATACTCTAGATTAACCTTTTTGTGTACATCAAATTTCTTTCTCCATTATGTCAGACTTGGCTTCCTGCCTTATCAAGAACAGAAGGAAGATTTCCTTTTAAGTCATAGTAAATGCAGTCTATTATATTTCAATGTCATTTGCGTTCTACTCTTTTTATATTGATATAAATTTATAAGGAAATTGCCTGCCTTAAGTCATAAGAATCAATTCAGTGACAGTGAAGATTTTTTTTTTGGTTTTGGAAAATTGATGAGTATCTCAAAGAGTAAAATATTGTCATACTAATTTAGAAATACAAGCTCAAGATGTAACGTTTTTGAAAGCAGTTTCTAAGTAGGCCAATTATTAATTAAAAATAAATGCATTTATTTATAATTTTCTTTTCCCCTATGCGGTTTCATTAAATCGTAGGAACAACCTGTGAAATCAATGTAAATGAATGTCACTCATCACCCTGTACCCACAATGCAACCTGTATAGACTTTATCAATGGATATGAATGCATCTGTCTACCTGGCTTCACAGGTGAGTAGGATCAACAGAGAATCATGTTTTCTATGATAAGGTAGCCCACAAGGTATGCATTAAGATGTTACTGACTAATTTGCTGCTGCTTCCTTCTTGTTGCTCTTTGTCTGTCTTAGCACAATGTTTCATTTGCATTCCAGCAAACTGGAACACCGATTCCATCTGTAAACTAAACAGCACAAGATAAATTAGGTCACATCTAAACAGGCTTTGAATGTTTCCACACCTAAGGAAGATTAGTCTGTTTAGTAATTCAGAAAGTAGTTGTTGCATGTTTACGGTAAGGTAAAATAAATGGACTCAGACACTTATGTATGTGGGGTCCTTATTTGGCTGATTTATACTTATTTCTCATCACAAAGGGCTTACGATTCTTGAAGTACAAATTGAAGAATTATAAATTGGCATCTGCTTGTCTTACTAAATCTTCAAATCTTTTATTATCTCTTTAAGGTGCAAGATGTGAAACAGATATAGACAAGTGTGCTTCATTTCCCTGCAAGAATGGAGCCACCTGCATTGACCAACCTGGTAATTACTTCTGCCAATGTGTGGCTCCATTTAAAGGTAATGAACACCAAGGGAGAGGGAAAAGCAAACATAATTAACTTTAGAAAGCATTTCTGTCAGTTGTCTGAACTCATTTCACTCTTCCAATAGCATTATAAGTTCTTCATTTTCTCAAACAGAGCTTTTAAAGTGACCAGCCAATTATCCCTTAGGCTGCCACTAATGTGAAATGAACTTTGTTTATGCATTTACTTAAGTAGTATAGTTATTAATCAGAGTGAATATTATAAAATCACTTTGCTAACAAAACCATATTTTATGCAAAAGAGAAAAAGAGGTACATATGGCTGTTAAGCAGCCTTGATGAACTTCAGTCAGTTTTTCTGCATTTGATTTTTTTACTCTAATTATAACTCTAATTTAGTGACATTCTTTATATTATTTTTTGAGTGCCAGAATGACAATTTTTACTTATTTTGGAATCCATGACTTGTTTGTTTCTGTTTTCTGTTGAGGTTTTTAATGAGAATGCATTTAACAGACTCTTGTGGTAGTCTTTTTGATGGAAGTATTTTTTAATTACTCATTGATAAAAAAAGGCGGACAAACTGTACCGTATTTTTGAGCAAATCTAATTTAAGTGGAAGCATTAGTTAAAGATAAATATTGGTTTGCAAATAAAGATAAATAACATTTTCCCACCTACAGTTCAGTATAACAGCTCATATAAAAGGTTGTTAGAATAATAATTTAAAAAAAACATTCTTGATTAGTTAAGAAAGCATTCTCTTCCCCCCCCCACCCCTTTTGGGGAATATGGTTGCAGAAAATTCATCATTCATGAGAGACAGTTGAGTGTAATGTTTGTCTTATTATTTTAGTTAATGGTCAAAACCTTCTGTGTAGTCTGTCACTTTTATTAGTTTTAATATATGGACTGAATCTATATTACAATATAATGTGATGTAATCTAAAGTACCAATAGATTTTGATAGCCTGTCCTCACTGTAATTCCATAGTTAGTTCTTCTAAGAAGGAGAAGCCTTTCCAGTAAAGTGTAGGTTATACTAATCACAAGGCATATTCAACTAGGGTCCCTTCAGAGGGAGTCAGGTTTGGAGAAGATTTCAATATGCAATAAATTGCATTTGCCTAAATAAATAAGCAATTATTTAAGAGAGTTCAGCTCTTGTTTTATCACTGGTATGAAGTTCTCAGACTTTCAAAATTCCCAAAACCCAGCAGCTGCTGGTGCTTTTCATGGGAGAATGAGTACTTTTCACATTTTGACCACTACATCTATGTTCTTTTAAATGCTAATTGAGTTCCATTGAAAATGTATCCTTCATACAGGGATCATGCAAGATGCTGAGGACCTTCAATTTTCAATGAATGGAACTGAAGTTGATCTTCGAATTATAGAGTCATAGAAAATTAGGGTTGGAAGGGACTGGAAATGGTCATCTAGTCCAATACCCTGCTCAAAGCAGGACCATCCCCAACTAAATCATTCCAGCCAAGGCTTAGTTGAACCAGGCCTTAAAAACCACCAAGGATGGAGATTCCACACCTAGATAACCCATTCTAGTGCTTCACCACCCTCCGAGTGGGAAAGTTTTTCTTAATATCCAACCTAATCCTCCCTTGCTGCAACTTGAGACTATTGATCCTTCTTCTGTCATCTGTTACCAGTGAGAATAGCTTACTTCATCCTCTTTGGAACCACCCTTCAGGTAATTAAAGGCTGCTATCAAATCCCTGCTCAGTCTTCTCTTCTGCATGCTAAATAAACCCAGTTTCCTCAGTCTCTCCTCATAAGTTATGTGTCCCATCCCCCTAACCATTTTTGTTTCCCTTCACTGGATTCTCTCCAACATGTTCACATTCTTTCTGTAGTAGGGGGCACAAAACTGGACACAGTATTCCAGATGTGACCTCACCAGTGCCAAACAGAGGGATAAAGATCTGCTGGGAATAGAGGGGAAGAATTATTATCCTTGATCTGCTGGCAACATTCCTACTAGTGCAGCCCAGTATACCATTAGCCTTCTTGGCAACAAGGCCATACTATTGGCTCATATTCATTTTATTGTCCACTGTGAGCCCCACATCCTTTTCTGCTAGTTAGGCAGTTTGTCACCAGCCTATACTAGCATTCCTCCATCCTAAGTGCAGTAATTTGCACTTGTCCTTGTTGAACCTCATGAGATTTCTTTTGACCCAATTCTCTAATTTGTCTAGGTCACTCTGAATCCTAGCCCTAACCCCCAGTATAGCTACTGCTCCCACCAGCTTGATGTTATCTGTGAATTTGCTGAAAGTGCAATCCATTCCAGCTTCCCAGTCATTGATGAAGATATTGAACAAAACCAGCCCCAGGACCAGCCCCTGGGGCACTCCACTTTATACAGCTGCCAACTAGACATTGAGCCATTGCTCTTGTTCAGCACTTCACAGGATTGATTTCTTGCATTGATTTACCTTGTTTTTATGCTCATTGAAATGAAAGGACACACACACACACACACACACACACACACAGAGGAACATCTGTGGCTGTATGCACCCATTTAAATAACCTGGGAGAATCTTCCCCAATTTGTTTTCCCAGTAGAAAAAAAAAAAAAACTTACCTGGAGAGCTCTGTGCAGACATTCAAGCTGAGGAGCAGACAGCCTGTGGTACTGGCAATGGCCTGTCAACTGGCTCTGGAGCAGCAAGTGCTGCAGTCTGAGCAGGGAGTGTGAGGTCTGTCAGGTCAGTGGAGGGGAGGAGGTGCAGGGTCTTTAGAGTTAGTGATGGGGGGTGGAGGGTGTGCCAGGCCAGTGAAGTGGGGTGAGGAGGTCTGTGCTTGCCCCATACACAGTCTTCCAGCCCTGAATTCTCTGTGCCATGTTCCAGCTCAGTTGTGGACAGACAGGGTGCTTCCCAGTACAAAGTGCTGCACTCTGAGGGGGTGGGGAGAGGGGGAGATGCTGGGATCAGCTGGGTCCAGTTGATTTGGGGGTGGGGTGCCTCAGTTCTGCTCTGATCTGAGTATACTCTGAGCTGTCCAAGTTCACAGCAAGGTTGGCTGTGGCTGAAAAAGATGGAACAGAAAAGCCAGGAGCAGAACACACTGCCTAAGTGCTTAAACACTGGGTTTTTACAGCCCAAAGCACTTAGGGGGAACGTTCTGCTCCCTGCTTGGTTGAGATTGACACTCTATCCCTGGACCCGTGTGTGTGTTTGGGGGGCAGTGGTGGGGGTGTGGATACATAGAAAAGTTCACTGGGATTTCTGAGGACTTCTCTCCTGCTTTTTAGTGACTGGTACCTCTACAGACATTTGGTCTCCTGAGAAATATTCACCTGGGAGCCATTTCACTTGGGTTGTTCTTGAGTTATTTTTTCTCCCAGAATAGCCATTTTTGCTGTGGGGGGAAAAATCATGAATGCCTCTGGGGAAGCAGCAGCTCTCCTAGGAGAACCTGAATGTCTGTATGTAGCCTATATTTCAGTCACACAGGATCAGTTTCTTTTAGTATTAGTCATGGCATATGTGCGTGTCAACTGAGAAATTTCCAATAATTCAAATACAATAAAAGCCATTAGATATTTTACTGCTAATTTGACAAGACTCAGTATGACTACCACCAGAACAGCTATTTGTCATGAGTAATCCAACTTGCAAAAATGTATTATTAAAAAAGTACACAAACTAAAACACACCAATTATACAACAAAACAGCAAAAATGAACTTTTACAATTTAGGCTATTAGTTTTAAGCATACATAATAAGTATATAATGTGCAGTTTTTAGGTTACATTCTCAATCATTCTAGTGAACTGAATGTAAGAGCAACTTTGGAGCAGTACTGTTTTGACTTCATAGCATTCTGCCAACTGAAGCTGCACATCTATTCCTATCTGAATTTGTGTCAGATCCTTCTACTTGGTGCCTGTTCGCACTTTTACATTCTGAAAAAAACCCTAAATAAGAGTCTGTCCAGGAAAATTCCAGAGAACGGAAAACCATCCTCACCCAAGCCTTATCCCTTGGTTCTCTCTCTCATTTAAGGGCCTTGTTACATGGTAATTTTGGACAATTTCTGGAACTTTTAACACCTAGATTGTCTGCACATTAACATCTGAAACTAATTTTAAGCATTTGTTAGGCAACTCAAAGTTATGCCAGTCCAGGGCAGGATTATCTCTGATCCATGCTATCTAGACTGTGTTACACTAAGATGTAGCCAGTTTAGGCTACACCTTATTATAACCACCTCATTCTCCCTGTCTCTCCTGCTGGCACAGATCAGTCCCACTTCCCCTTTCCCGTCCTCCTCAGCGTACCAGATCACCAATCACTATACCCCTGCCCACATTTACTTATGTATGCCCATGCTGTCTAACCTGGGGGAGCAGGCAGGGAAGGGTTAACATGCTTGCTAGGTGGGCCACTAGCACTGCTACCACTGTTGCTCTCTAGGCAGGCTCAGCCCAGGGAACAGAAGCAGCCCACAAGTGGTGGCCACGAGGCAGGTTAACTTTTCCTGACCTGCTGCCCTGTGACAGACAGCACAGACATCCACAAGTAAGCATGGGGAAGGGGAGTTAAGATCCCCAGGGGTGGGGGGAAAGAGCCTGGGGGAGTGGGGGGACCCAGGGGCAGGGGGAAGTCTGGAATGGGAATGGGGAGGGATTCTTACCTTTCAGTCCTCCAGACCCCTGCTGGCCTGAAGTGTAACTGCTCTGAATTTAAGCTAGCAGTAACACCAATCAACAGTTGTGTAGCTCATGCTGTAACAAGGTAAATTAAAAAAAGACACATGCTCTACCTTCATCTTTTACCTTCTTTCTTTCCATCTTCCCATTCTCTTGTGCGTATTTAAGAGTATTTGTGCGCAGGAAATTTGAGACATTCTAAATGAGATGCTTCTGTACAATAGCTCCTGTAATTTTTACGTTTTCCATGTATTCATTTAGGGCTTTTCTAGGAATATTGAGGAACACTTTAGAGAGTTTACAAAACCTGTAATGTGATTCTTTCTTGGATACTTTAACATTAGCTACCCTAACAACTTATGGGCCTAATTCACTAATAGCCTGAAGTCATTTTACATTGGCTTCTCTAGCGTAAAAGGGGACAAAAAGCCGCCAGTGGAGCCCCAGTGGAGCTCCCCTGACAGATGGTGCAGACTATGTTTTTTCCCAGACACTGTACTAGTTTATTGGGCTCACTGAGACTGAACTGGCCATCTTTAATTTACCCTAGACCTTATCTTATGCTAAGCTTTAGCACACTAGTGAATTGAGGACAGTTATTCCAATTGTTCAGGCCTCAGAAAAAAAGCTTATAAATATTAAAAGCCCTTCAGCCCTTAATATGTCTCCAGCGTGATATCAAGGTCATAAAAATGGGAATCTCCCTTTTCAATGGTACAGGGTCATAGTTCTCCTGCAGGTAAGTAAAATGTTGGACTTCAAAATCCAGATTTGTTTTCATCTAGAAAAGAAATGCATTGGCTGAGGACCCAGAATCCTTACTTTTGGGCTATGATTCATTTAAGTAGCAGAAACTTGAAGGGGAAAAGAATAAAATATTTTCACTGTTGTTTTAATATGGTAGATCTGTAGGAATGTTAGAATGAGCCCTAGGATTTAATGATGGCAGCATTACAGACAAGAGAAATTACCCACTTATGTAGTAAATGCATATATCATACAACTTTCCGATTCATCACATGGATATCAACCCAGTATATACAGTGCATATTTGTGAGTGTTTTCTTACTGGGAAATATTTCCTAATACTTTACCCAAAAGTAGAAAATTCACATTTCAACTTACTTCAGCCTAAAGCCACAATAAAGAAAAAAATCCTTTTATTGTCCCTTTTATTTGCCATTTTTACTTGCTCTCATTTATACTATGTAATCCCCTTGAGTAGTATAAATCATTCAAGCACTATGTTATAGCCTAAATCTAGATATTTGACTATTTGCTTTCTACCATATAACTCAGAATGTATGACATAATCCATCTATTCATAAACTGTTAACTTGAGAACATAGCTACATTGGTAGTTGCATCCAGGTTCAAGTCTATGAATTAAAACTAATACTCTATTGGCATGAAGACTTTTTTATCCTTAAATTGCAACATTGAAGATTTCTGTTCTGTAAAGCATTTTATCAGAAATCCATTGTGAATTTTGGTGCTCAGCTAGCTGCTTTTCAATTGTATTCACGGCTGAAGAAAATAGTTGAGTTGTAGGTAAACCAGGTCTACAGTGGAGGAAGGCAGTTGTTACTTGGAAGCGGGAATAAGGTTAAATGTAGAAGTGGTGTGTACTGATCTCATAATTATTCAAATGAGGGTGTTAATCCTCCCAGAGACCAGGCCAGTAAAAGAATGGTGGGGCCTCAACTGTCATTAAGTCTAAACTTACAGCCGAGCTCTGACTTAACACATTAATGACACAGGCACGTGATGAAAGGGTAACAACAACTATATGAAACAGTGAACCTCAATATAAACAACAACAATGCAATACTATCAAGAATAACAACCCAATACCTATTCAAGAGAAGGTGCTAGGGAGCATATGCAGCCTCTCATCTTCAGCCAACAGTTGCTGCAGCAGCACCACTTTCACACAAATCAACTTTAGCAGCACCACAGCGGTCTCTGTCCCCCAGCCCCTCACTCTGCATTCAAAAAAGGCAAGCGCAAACATGCTGACAGACTCAGACATGCAGAGGAGATCTTGGCCTCCCACGCCCTCACTCATTCAATCTCTGTGGGATTGTCACTTACACTGGGTCCTTGCAGGCTATCGGCCTCCTGGCTCCTTCAGCCTCAGACACCCCTGTTGTGCAGCCACGCTAATCCAAATCACAAAGTCCTTGTGGGCTCTGGTGCAGCCCCTGGTGCACTCACAGGTATAGCATCAGGCATACATGCACCACATAAGTACAACTGTCCACAACTCTCAAATCACACTCGCCCTCAACCATTTGCCCACTCATCCCCCCAAACCTTTTTATAACCTGCAATTACACCACCTCTGTCAATCATCCTTTGAGCCAATCATCCTCACAGAGTGTGTCTACATGGTCATTAGTGTGTCTTAGATCCTGCACATTTAGTTTAGTACTTCCTTAATAAAGAAGTAACTAAATGCACAGTAACTGAAGTTACTGTGAAGTAGTGTCAGCACATAGTTTTTTAGTGATGTTTACTGCACAGGAGCCTAATAACACCGAGCAGTAGGTTATTAGCACAGTTTTTGCTGTGACACACTACTACTCAGTGTTATTAGGCCAAGTAGCAGAAATACCTTGTGTAGATGAACCCACAGAGGTGCTGTCAATCATCAATCAATCATCCACTCTCCAGTCAAATCACTGATCACCCCTGGGAAGGTGACAGCTACTCACTACCATTTTTGAGTCAAATCAAGTTACATAACTTGGATCCAACTGGGCACGCTCAAGCATAAAAACTGGGTCATTATATTATAGTAGGTCAAAGGTTCACGGTCTCTAACTTTCCACCCTTTGGACCCACTGAGCATGTGCAATGCTTAGGCAAACTGCCCAACATTATACAAATTACTTAACTCTGCATAAAAACACTAGACAATACAGGAGACATTCCAACTTGTGGCCTGAAAATGGTAACTCAAAAAAATGCATAGCCACCATTGTGGTCAGTTTAAAAACTTAGGAATATTTCACAATAAGATATCTTCTTCATTATTAAGCAAACCTTTCAATGCTGGTATAAGGCTGATTCCATTACAATATCCTAATAAAGGAGTTACTATAATCATTCTTCTATTATAATATTGATTCTAGACTTGTAGCACTTCTATAATAGAATCACAATGACTGAAGAATTGATATTCAATGGTTTTGTAGAGAATTCAGTGAGAGAACCACACTCTGAATCTGTATTTCATGTACAGGCATTAACTGTTTAATGGAGAGTGGAGTTAGAGATTCACTGTCTTTGTGGTGAAATACTGACCTGTGCAATTAAATTAAAATGTATATATGAACCTAGAATGTCACAAGAAGTGTTAGAGTCCACGTTACCTCATTTTGTCTGTAGTTACCTTACTGTTCCTGTGGAATATAGTAAACAGTGCACAGATGTGTATTCCCTTTATAGAGAAAAAGATGAACATAGAACTGATAAGGGGCCACACACAGGATCAGGAAGAATTTCAAGTTCTATTAAATTACAGGAAAGGATGTAACTAATGCTTCTCCAAAAGTAACAAGAACTTTCAGTCCATCCTTTCCATGCCCTGTAAAGACCCCAATAACTATCCTAGTAACTTTAGTATCAAAATAAATAAAACTTGTAGTATGCCACACTACAGAGGAAGGTAAAAAAAAAAACAACCCCAAAAAACAACCCCCAATCCAAGCCCCTAAAGATAAAAACAAATTAAACACAGTCTTTAAAAAATGCTGACTCACCCCAGTTTTACCAGTCTCACTATCCATGAATGTGTGGCAATGATCACCAGCCAGCACCTATTTCTAGCCATGGTTAATGTCCAGGACTTCAAAGGAAAAAAACCCAACCCCACCCCACTCAGAAACCAAGTAATATAGAGAAGGGTCAAAAAAATA
The DNA here is from genome assembly GCF_000455745.1 of Alligator sinensis. NCBI lineage: Eukaryota > Metazoa > Chordata > Crocodylia > Alligatoridae > Alligator > Alligator sinensis. The sequence goes on along the minus strand of NW_005842510.1, from coordinate 224,901 downwards.
TTTTCTCCTACAGATTTATTGTAGGTATCTGGAATAAATCGCTGAAAAATATGTACAGTACAATGCAGTGTCATAAATAATGAAGGCTTTCAAATATTCAAGAGGCAAAAAAGTGAGCAAGTGAGGCAAACTTATTCAGGGATCAGGGATATCCACTGTTGCCTTATAGACAGACAGAATGCTCTGTAACCCGAACTAAAGCCCATTTACACGCACAGACTCGGGGACCCTGGATTACTGCAAGCCTATCACCCCAATTCAGAACTATTCTAATACTCAACTTCCCACTAGCATAGGGAAAGCTACATCTCATCTTAAGACCATTTTCTGTAGCGTCAACCTCTGCCTCCAAATCATGCCCTCATTTTCTACACTGTTAAGGAGTTCTACACTTTCAAACACTTTCTACATATGCACACAAATCTCAAGGTGATCAAAATTTCTTGAGTCCCTTCATAAAGGTAGATAATACTTGAAGCATCATATCACATAGTCTAATTACTACCTCAAAACACCCTTATTTATCATACTGTTCCCTCTATATATTTATCAAGTTTGATTGGGCAGCAACTCGTATCTCTTTCCTCCGCTACTGAATTTAGAAGGCTACTTTGCAGTAGCACTCGACTGGTTAGGAGAATAATCTTGGTATTGATAGTAAAAAAAAACATAACCTTTAATTTTCAATAGAGGTGGAAAATCTAGAGGAGAAAGAGATACCTACATTTTTATGCCCAATGGCAACTTAACATTCTTTACAAACGTCACCCTATTCTTCTTTGCTACACTTCAGACTTTGGCCGGTCTGGGTTATAAATTTTCCTATAACTTTTTTTAAGGCACTAACAATAAAACATGCCTGTTTTATTTACTGTTCAGGCAGATCCTGGACTTTTCCATCTATGCGCTGTGGGCTACATCTGTTTAGCTTTTCTTCATGTCATGAATAGTCTCATTGTAACAAAGGTGTGCATATGACAGCACCCTGAAATTTCATTGAATGAGCTCTTTAACCAATAATCTTTTAATCCTTAAATTCCATCTGAACATCCCAAATCCAAAAACACTTTTCTGATTTCCCTCTCTTAGACCTATGTGCTGTGTTCAGTTTGTTACATACAAGTGATAACTGCACTAACTTTGCATGAACGGCATAACAAATTGTGTTTCAAGGATTGCGCTCTCCCCAAGGTAGGCCTTTAAACACTAATGTAATATAAACATAAATAAATAAATATTATGTAAACACTAATTTTACATTAATTAAATTAATAAATGCTAATTCAATATAAATATCACATTCTGAGGTGATAAAATGCAGCAATAATGTAAGTGCCATGCTGCACAACTACCATATGTCTTTTTTTTTCCTATGATGATATGCATTTTTACATTCAAGAACATCCATTTTCAGTCCTGAGAATTTTACTATTTCATAAAGTCTATCTGACAAGCAGGAAATGTAACACTGAAAGCAGAAACAACATAAAGCCAAATGTACCAGTCAGTTTCTGTTTGGGGTTGTAATTTTCATATAGTCCTACACAATTCATAGATGGTAGTAAAATTTCATGGAACTTAACATTCTTCTGCTGGAAAGGAGCTCTGTAGATCCTACTGTAGGAATAGAATGCCATGCCTCCCAGTTTCAGTACAGTACTAAAGCAATGTAACCATTAAGTGGCAGGTGGACATTGACTGATCCACGTGTTTGTTTTTTAAAAATGTGTACTTCTTTTGCTATCCCTCCATCTGTGCATGTAAAACTCAGGGGCCTCTCATCCCTTTTGGTTGCACAGTAGTTTTATTTAGCCTTCAGAGTTATAGGAGCCTACTATATCTCCTAGTATTGGAGATATATTACTATATATCAACACAATTCCTGATTAGGGCCTGATTTTTTCTGGTCTCTGCTTAGTTTACAAAAGGAACAGGGGAATGCTGAGACTTGCCATTCCATTAGTAATTTTAAGAGAGACAGAGAGGACACAGTCATGTCTTTTAGGCTAAATACAGATAGTCAAACAGTCTAAGGCTGAATTGAGTCAATTTTTGGAGAGTAACCTAAATTGCATAGATTGAACTGACAAGCAAGTGAACAGAAATTCACTTTTAATTCCAGAAATGCAGCCACATGCCTCCAGTGGCCCAGACCAGAAGCAGGGGGCCCTACAGCATACCTCCCTGCTCAAATGGAGCATACAGCTTAGGCCAAAGCTAGCCTGCACACCCTGTGAAGGCAGGGTTTGTGGGGGAAGTACAAGGCATTCTGGGATGCTGGGGGACTTTGAGTTAACTTGAATCTGGATGGATCTGGGACAGAAGTTCAATAAATCAATTTAACCTAATCAGTTAAGTCTGATACTACATCCATCTAGGTTTATCTTAAACCAGTTTCAGCCTTTTTGAAAGTGGTTTATGTGCACTGAACTCTGTTGTGTTACAAATTTGAACTGGTTTCCGATCTCTGAAACCAGTTTATGTATCATTTCTGACCCTAGCCCTAGTGCCAAACAGATATAAGTACACACCCTCCCCAGTAAAAGAATGACAAAACTATGTAGCCAGTGTGTTCACCCTGTATCTGAAGTTTCTCTGGGAGCCATTCCAACTCCTGAAGGCATGATGTTTCCAAGTGCTCCCCCTGGGATATTGCAACTACCACTGTAATTACTCCTGTAGATACTTAGGATCCCCTAAAGCATCTTTTGATATTTACAAGCCACATAGTTTCATTGATACAAATTCATACTTGCTGGCCATTAAAAACAAATTGAATATATGACTGAAATGGAATCAAGGACTTAGCTATGCCTATTACAAACTGGGCCATGCTGAAGGCACTGTAAAACTGTTATTCCCTCAATGTAAGGAACGATGTTTTCCAGAGTACCCCAGAATGCCAAAGTAAAATGGCTACTGCCAGTTTTAAGGACATGCGAGATCTGCCTTTTTGGTTAGTCAGTGAAGGGGGTGATGAAGGAGCTTCATCCTTTCTCACCTTGGGTTAACTAACAAAGGGCTATAAGCCCAAAGACAGCAATTTTGCTCAGCTCTATCAGATGTAGGCATGAGATAGGCACACTGTTGCTCATAGTGTACATGGGGTCCAGGAAGGTGATGGTGAAAATATATATGCTAAATTTATGGCTTCAACCAGTAAATTGTGGGATGGCACATGAGGTGGGGACAAACAAAATGATTGAGACTTCCCAGGGATTGGGCCAGCTTTGGCATCCACTTACCCATATTGTTTATATCAGGAAAAAGGAGGTATAATATATTCCTGTTGGGTTGAGGTTTGCCTTATTTGATATTTAGCAGCTTTGTATTGTAGAGTGAATATTTTTTTCTAAGAAAAGAAGAAGTTGTTTGCTTGCTTTCAAGAATTGACACACAGAAAAATATCCTTTGATACAAATTAGTGTATAACTCATTAAAAAGATGCACTGTATTTCATTTGGTCTATATACTGCTAATAGGAACACCCTTTTTAATCAAATATATGTAATTGTGAAGGAAAATTGAAATTCAGTTCTGAGGAAATGTCTGCTTATTTGTTGCAGCCTTAATGACACACGTCTCCAAATGTGTTGCAATTAAGATTAAAGCAAAAATGGTAATTAGCCATTAAACATGTTGCAAAAGAAAGTAAACCAACAAGAAAGATAAGTCAGCAAAAAAAATGCTTAAGTCTGTTGAAAAGTTAGAATAATAATGGCATTTTCAGCATAGGACAGTGTGTTATGGGAAGTGCTAATTAGAAAACAGATTATAAGTAAAAAATTTAAGTGCTCATGAAGGCAAAAGACTAGAGTACAGATAATGGAACAATTACTTTTTCACTGTTCACAGACCATAGCTCAGTCTTTCCTGTGCCAAGGCCCAGTGCAGAAACCCAGCTTTTGCAGGACCAAAATGCCTCAATTATGAGACTGCTGGAACATGAAAGGAGTTAATAGCAGTCTTTATCCTTTTTGCTACTTTCCTGACACTAAGCAAACAAATTTACATTATTTAGAGGCAAAATGAATGCATTCCATTATGGAGAGTTTCAGCTTTGATGCAGTACATGTATTTTATCTAATTATTATTTAATGCAAGATGGGAGCAGGGATCAGAACCTAGGTCTTCCTTTTCCCAGGGCAGTGTCCTCCTCACTGGGACACATGTTCAACAAGAAGAATGAAGGTTGTTTTTGGTTTCACCTAATACAATGCCTAGTGATTAGGGCTATTTGTGGATTCTAAACTCTTCTGGTTTGGGAGGGCCTACAACCTTTCCATTTCCTAAATAAGTGCCCTAACTACCAGCTTATTGGTTCCAAAAGGTAGAAACAGTGCCAAGTGCTTATTTGAGGTGGACTGGGATTAGATCTCTTGTCTCAGTCTCTTCAGTCAGTCACTTTTATTCTCCCCTAGAGAAGAAGAATTACAGATTTATTTGATCTCAGTGTTCTCCCCAGCTAAGCAATAGCCAGTTCTCTGCATTTTCCATATCCATCCACAGTACCTACTTCTGCAGCCAAATGTCCAGATTCCCATGCCCACCAGCACCTGTTCTCTTTGACAGCTGGTTTTGATTTCTTCCTCCTTTATTTTCATGCTTGTCAGATTGCTTATGCCAGCCTTCTGCTTTCTCTCCTCTTAGCCTAGCTTCTGTCCCCGATTCAAATCACTCAGATCCTTCTACTACGCTCCCTATATGCCAGCAGAAGAATGATTCAGAGTATAAGAAAGAAAGATTTCCCACTCTCAGTGTAGTACCTTATTCCACCTACTTGCAAACAAATAGGATCAGCGACTGCAAAGAAAATCTACCTGGGTGTGTCTACGTTAATGTGCTTTTCCTAATGCACATTACATTTAGTACTTTAAATCTGAGGTACTAAATAAATGTGCATTAGGCTGTGCTAATGTGTAGTAGTATAATTGCATGCTTTTTTTAATAACATTTAATGCACAGTTGCCTATTCTACTGTGCATTAGCATATTAGTATGGTTTTTGCCACACTGCTTTAATGTGCACTAGAATAGGCTACTGCACATTAAAACGTCTTGTGTAGATGAGCCCTCTGACTACCTGTAGCACTAAGTTGAAGGCATGCTGTTTTTTGCAGGGATGGTTCATGCTCATTTTAACTGCACCTAGTAGCTATAAATGGAGCCAGTTCAGTCCAGGCAAACATGGAGGTTGACAGATGAGGGGGAGCACATCTTAGGGGATCTTAGCACCTTCTGGAAATTTAGCTGCTAAAATCAAAGAGGTTTCTACTACATGTATATCAACTGTATTTTATAAAAGCTTATAACTTGGCCAAATTTGGGTGGATTTTTTTTCAGGGAAAGAAAAAGTGCATCTTTGGCACAAAGAGAATTCACTACCAAGTATCAGGAATGGCAGAACCACTTCAGCTGGGGGAGAAGGTGAAAAAAACAACAACAACAAAACTTACAACAGGCTACTAAGGCTATTAAAGAAAATGTCAGCCCTACCAGTTAGAGTTTTGGAAGGTTTTAAGCATCTGAAAATGGTAATATCTTGTGGAAAACTTTAGGCAACTATGGGTGACATTATCATCCCTAAAAATGTCTGAAATTATATCATTTTCGCTGGATAAACTCTATGAAACCTGTGTGGATATTACAAGTGGAAAAAAATCCTCTTAGGTAATTTACATATTGGGCGTATCTACACATGCATGTACACCAACTTAAATTCACTGCACAATAAGTTACTGTGTGGTAAGTGGGAATAGGCTGGCTTCTTCACATACAGGTGCAAAAGCACATTAGCCTTGTGTGTGTAGAATGACTTGGGACTAAAGCTTTTCCCAAGTCAGTCTATACACACAATGTTACTGTGCTGTAAGGTGTTGACACATGCATTACTGTGCAATAACTAATTGGGTATAAATTTGATACCTGCATGATGCAGTTGTATACCTGCTTGATGAAGTTGTCATAAGTCACCATATTTAATACGCAGTACAGGCATGCATATGTAGATGTGCACCTGTACTGTGTAGTAATTTTCCTTACTGTACAATACATTTGCATATGTAGATGCACCTATTTTGTAGCACATGAAGGTTACAAAATCCAGCAGAAGAAGAGGTAAATTTCATCAGATGAATCCAGCCCTAGGTAGTAAAGACAAATCATTTGAATTACATTTTACTGAACCCTTATGTATAATCGACGATAAGGTCTTAAAGCCATAGGAAAGAAAAGAATAAACATTTTCCTTCAATGTTTGTAAAAAGCAAATCCAGGAAATACTTTGAACAGCTCAGTTATTTTCCTTATAAATCATGTTTTTGAAGCACACTAAAGTGTGCTTTGAGCCAACATGAAATATAGAAATGTGGGGGAATATCTCCATTACTCAACAATTTTTAATTTATTGCATGGATTTCTGCTTATTATTTTAGAAAATACTTTCTACATAAGTAATACATTAAACATATGTTTTCTCTCTGTTTTTACAGAAATTTATTCAGGTATGAAACAGTAATACTTTATTTTGTTGTGTTTTTCAGATTAAGTCTGTGATGTGAGATTGTTTCATGATTCTGTTTGGCATGGTTGCATGGTCTTCTTTTCCTTATTGATTTAAGATAATAAATTTTCTACTTGGAAAGTGCTAAGTACTACTCCTCAAACATATTCTTGTTTAAAATATATATATACTGAATTTCATTGTTTACAGCCTGCACAACTCACTAAAAAGCCTATTCAGACTATTTTGCATAGACTATAAAAAATTACAAACCTGAACCTTCATGGAAATTGAAGCCAGAACTTGCATTTCACAATGTTTCCATTGTTGCTTTACGCTGTGCTATAAATCTGGACCAAAAGAAAAAGCTTGTTAGTGTTTTTTAAACAGGGAGAGCAATACTTTGCTAGTTTCCAACTGAAATCAATTTATGCATGCATCTACAGGTATATCTTTTTCAATTCAGTTCTATGATACTTCTGGCTTTAACCTACATGTACTAGCCTTTAATCACCCCAGCTGTGGATTTGTGCCATGAAATAGATGAAACTAATCATCTGACTGATAGAAAAGAAGAAACGCTTAGAGGTATGCCTAACATTTTTCAAGGTCATGAAAAATGACACTATGGAAGCAAAGTGATGAAAGTTAATTCCCAGGACTTTAATATTTAGAAATATTATATATACATAGATGAACAAGCTGAATACTAATTACCTGTTATTCTAGGATTTATTATTAGTGATATGTTTATGGAAAGTTATTATTCATCGAATCATAGGAAATTAGGGATGGATGGGACCTCAGGAGGACATTTAGTTCAACCCACTGCTCAAAGCAGGACCATCCCCAGCTGGACCAGACCAGCCAAAGCGTTGTCTACCCAGGTCTCCAAGAATGGAAATGCCACAACCTCTCTGGGTAACCTGTTCCAGTACTTTAGTACCCTCCTTGTGAAAAAGTTTTACCTCATATCTAACCTAATCTTCCCTTGCTGCTACTTGAGACTGTTGCTCCTTGTTCTGTCATCTGCCACCACTTAGAACAATTTAGTTCCATCCTCTTTGGTACCACCCTTCAGGTAGTTAAAGGCTGATGTTAAATACCCCCATGGTCTTCTCTCCACTCCTCATAAATCATGTTCTCCAGCCATCTAATCATTTGTGTTGCTCTATGTTGGATTCTGTCCCATTTGTCCACGTCATTTCTGTAGTGGGGGCCCAAAACTGGACACAGTACTCCAGACGTGGCTTCACCAGTGCTGAATGGAAGGGAAGAATCACTTTCCTTGATCTGCTGGTGAGGACCCTGCTAATGCAGCCCAGTATGCTGTTAACTTTCTCTACAACAAGGGCCCACTGTTGGTTCATATTCAGCTTATTGTCCACTGTAACCGCCACGTCATAGAATGCAGAGCTGCTGCTTAGCCAGTGAGTTCCCAGCCTGTAACTGTGCATGGGATTGTCCTAAGTGCAGGACTTTGCACTTCTGCTCATTGAACCCCATGAGATTTCTTTTGGTCCAATCCTCCAATTTGTTTAGGGCTCTCTGAATTCAGGGCTCTTGGACTACATAGAGTTTGATTAGTAAACAATTTTTGGTCCATTTTGGCATTTAAAATAAAGTAATTACAACCAAATAGTTTCAAAAAGTTGGCCATGGAAAAATATTTTTCCCAGAAATCCTGGATTTTTTTTTTCAAGTAGCCATTTAACCATAGCTGTATAGGAGTTTATATCTTCAGTGACTTAAAAGAACCCAACTAATTGGCATTGTAGAATGAAATACTCTACATAAATTCAATCTGATTATATTTATTCTGGAAAACATTATAATGTAACTTTGAAATAACTTTTTTAAACTTTGCTGTTAGGAGTTCAATTGCAGGAATAGAAAGAGGCATCTAATCTTGTGGCACAAAAATTCTAATAAGAAAAATTATGATTAACTACAAACATAGTACACATTTCAGAGGAACTAAAGTTACCATTGACAAGGTGCATACATTATTAGGGTTTTTTCCTATATATTCAGTCTCAGTTAAGTGCCTTTTCAAACAATAAAGAAGGTGTATCTGTGGCCTGAGTCCTACCAAAGCGATTATAAAAAAAATCCATTTAGATGATGGTTGTGTTCCACAGGAAAAAAAAAATTGAAATAATATTTATCTGACAGTTAAGCTTAATGAGATGGAAGGACATTTTGTGATGACGGTGTTGGCTTGTTTTATCTATCACGCTTTAGAGAGACTATTAAGTTATGAGGTAGTTCATACATTCATATAATGGGATCTCTGCATTTGGCATTTCTCCTGAAAAATAAAAAGATAGGCTGCCTCCCTCTTCTCTCTTTGGTGCCATTCTTTTACTGCTGCTGTTTTACTAATTTCAAATAAGTAAGAAGCCATTCATTGTATTATCTCTTTTAAAACTGAAATTGGAGCCATATCAAAGTGGAAGTTGAAAGGCAAAAGGGACTTTCACTTTGGATGTGTATCAAACTGCAAATGTAGAGGGAGGTAAAGAATGATTAAAAACAAAAAACTCAATGACTCTCTGAAAATGTATGTCAGAACTACCATTTGTTCTCTTCCTGATTTATTATTTAGTAGTATCAATGTTGTAGTAGCACTTACAGTATTCTGATTACATGCGAAATGCAGAGAAAGACACAGCTGTGTTACCAAAATGTGCACAATGTAAAAAAAAAAAAAAAAAAAAAGCACTCTCTATTGCCAAGAAATTGTAGCATATATTAGGGTAACAAATATTGGTAAAGTGACTATTGTAGACAACTAAGGCCATATCTAGACATCTAAATGAAAGCTGATTTTGAAAATTACTGATCACCAGTAGCATCTGTTGACTCAACATGGTTTCTCACATATTGGTTTTCATGGTTTTACACATACAGACATTACACTTTTACTCATACAGATGATTGGAAACCAGTCTATACCCATAACAGAACAGAAATTCGGCACATACAGAATGGATTAAAATTGGCAGATCCTGGTCTAAGATTTGCCACCCCCAGCAAAGGGTGAATGTTAGCTGCTTATCTAAACTATGCTGCTTACAGAAAACCTTGTAATTTAGATTGATTCTGCTTTGGGCCTTTTGCATGTCTGTATCCAGCCATTATCTACATAGAAAAATTGCACCAAGCATAACACAGGAATGGAAAGATGTGGTAGTTTTACATATCAGGTGAACATTCAATTTCACTTGAAGAGCAAATAAGGGAATTGACTGTAGTCAGCAAGTTTGATAGATGCTCAGCAACTGTGAAAATTAATGTAATAATCATGGAAATTATTTTTAGAACATTCTGTTTTGATCACCCAGATATGTGACTCCTAGTTATGTTTGGTTGCAATCCAAATTGTCCAGACTCTAGTTAAATTCCTGCAGGGGGCTGCATGGTGCATTAGGGTGAGATTACACATTAGTTAGCAGGTGCTAATTCTATGGAATGTTAGTTTGTGTTAAAGTTAACAAGTGCTAGTAATCAGCAGGGATCCTGGTTTTTCCTGATTAAAAAAAAAAAACCCTCAATTTTCAGTTTAAAAAAACAATCCCAATACACATTTTTGCGATTAAAATGAAATACCACCATATGTATATGCCTACATATTAGTGGTGTTTCATTTAAATCATGGGAAAATATGAATTTGGGGTTAGTTTTTTTACCTGAAAATTGGGGATTTTTTTTTAAATCAGTGAAAACCAGGATCCCTAGTGATCAGTCACATGTTCACAATTAATACCCTTTCTACTGTGCACTGCCCAGACCTGCTTTTAGAGGGCTAATGATCTAGGGCCTGCAAATCTACTCAATTCGTACCCCACTCACCATCTCTGTAACCACAGTACAGGGTGGAAGGGAGGGGCACTTTGCAATTTGAATCACCCCCTCCAACTGAGGAATTGCACTGTTGTCCCCAATTTGCCCCTGTATTCACCCTCCTGATTGCCTCCTCCCAACCTGGACCCCCAAATAACTGCCCTGCCACTTTAATTAGCCTTAAAACAGTGGTGGTGGTTCCCCCTCCATGCCCATTTGGGCTTTCTGCAGCCTGCAGCAGCCCCACATACCCTGAAACAGCTGCCTCTGGGCTCAGCAGCTGCCTGGCAGCTCCTTGCTCCCCCTAGCCCTCAGTCAGTTGCAGGACCTGGTAAGGACCGAATCTTGGTGCACAGGGTCAGCATGGTCTGCAAGGAACCCAGGAGCAG
>NW_005842510.1:203813-214134 GCF_000455745.1 Alligator sinensis | reverse complement strand
AAAGAACATCTCTCCCACCTCTGCCACTCACAGGCTGATTGGGTTGGCAGGGCAGTGATCTGGGGGTGGAAGAGTAGATAGAGCAATTTGGAGGACAGCTTCTTACCCACCTGTTTCCCTCCTTCCCCTGCCATTTCTCTCTTTCCCCCTCCATTCCTGACTCCTGTTGCCCCCCATCCCCTTCTGTGGTGTTTGACTTTTTTTTCCTCTTCCTCCTTGGACGCTTCAGACCAGTCTTGCTTGGAGCTGCAAGGGGCGATCCTGAGTGTAAGACTTCCTGTCTTCCTATCTCTCTTCTTTTCTGACTCCCACCTGTGTAAAGGTCTCTTGCTTCTATGCATCTCCCTTTCTGATGGGTTTTTTTTTTTCATTTTTGCAGTGTTTTTTCTTCTCTTTCTCTGCTCTCTATCCCCTCCCCCTTTACTTCTGGTTTCTTTGTCTGCAAGTTGCAATTTCACAGCTTTTTTCTTACTGTTTCTTTTTTTTTTTTTCTTTCTTTCTCTCTTTTTTCATTCCTTTTTATCTTTCTGCCACAGGGTGTTATCTTATTTATCTCTTGTCTTTCGAGGGGTGCAAATTATCCCCTTCTCTCTCTTTCTTTTTTTTCTCTCTCTTAACTCTCCTTTTCCTCCCCCTTCCTTCCCCACTTTGGGCACACTCCCACCCCTCTTGCTTTTATGGTTGCATTCCCAGACACTTATCTCTGTAGTTAATATACACAACTTTTTTTTTTTCATTCTCTTAGTTTTAGCTTCGGGATTAACCCTGTCCTAGAAGGAATGGCCACCACTACACCTACCCCTGTCCTAGCAGTAATGGCCACTCCTACACCCAGCGGCTGGCATGAGAATGCCTCTCAGGACCTCCCCCTTAACCATGACTTAAGGGTTCACACCCCTTCCTATCTCAGGGTCAAGGTCTGCATAGGAGCCCTAGCTGGTCTCCTGGGACAGCGTAACGTATGTTACATGGGTTGTGTTAACACAATCCCAGTGATTTACCTGAGCACTTCCACCCTGGTCAACAGGGTGTGCATGGAGGGCTTGGACATTGCGGCCATAAACAATCTTGTCATGCCCCTAGATACCCAGGCTGTGAGGGTGGTGATTTTCAATGTCCCCCTGCATGTGTCCGGCCGGGAGCTGGCCAAGGGACTCAAGTGCTATAGGGTTCCTATGAGTTCCTTTTGATGACTGATGATTGGAAGCAAGGACCCGAAGTTCAAGCATGTCATCTTTTTGAAGGCAGGTTTTCATGCCCCTCAGGGAGGCCCCTCAGTCTCTGCCTTGCTCCTTGAACCTCAATCTCGACAAGTGGAGGTTTGTGATTTATTTTTCCTTGGAGGAGACCATGTGTTCCCCAGGTAGCTCTCCCCACCTAGTACCCCAGTGCCCATGGGGGAAGCAGACAGAACATCAATAACTGCAGTGGTGCCGACAGATGTTGCATCCACTTCTGGGACACAGGCCCCACTCAGTGAGGCTGGGACCTCTACCCAACTTCCTTTCACCCCTGTTCAATCTGTGGGGGCTGGGGTCTCCGGCATGAGAGCACCATCCAACAGGGGGGCTGGGATTTCTACCCAGCCCTCTCCCCTACCCATTCCACCTACGGTGCCCACCCCCCCGGTACAGAGGCCCAACCAAGTGCAGGGGCTGATGCCTCCACTTGCCCCCTGCCTGCCCTGACCACCCTGGCCGAGGCGCATGGGGTGGCCAGTGACTATAGTGCCAAGGCCCTGTCAGATGATGGGGCTCAGGCCTCGTCCCGGCTGCCCTCCACCATGGCCTTGTCTAAGAAGAAGAACAAAGAGAGGAAGGTGAAGGGGGCCTCTCAGGACATTCGATCCCCACTGGGACCTTCCTTGGCCAGTGCTGGGGGTGGGGGGGTCCCTGCTGGAGAGCCTGACTCCACTTTGGCCATCATGCCAGCAACCTGTTGCACATGGATGGGGATGGCTTGGAGGTGGGGGAGGCGATGGTAGGGGTCACCAACCCCTCACCTGTCTCCTAGCTTCTGGACTTGGGTGCCAGTAAAAGTGATTCAGAATGCCTCACTTCTGGAGGCCTGACCCAGAGGAGTGGCAGAAGAGTCTGCTGAACTCTTGGGCACATCCCAGCCTACCAAATTGGATGAGGAAGCTAGTGAGATGGAGATCCAGCTTTCTGACTGTCACAAGTGACCTCAAGAGCAGGATGACCTCTCTCTCCCCAAGAATGTAGGGATTGCTCTCCTACAGCCAGTCCTCGACCTGGCTGATGAGAAGAGGATTATGTGTCTAGACATTGAGGGTGTAGATACTGCATTTGTGGTAAGATTCCACCTGGGGTGCAGCCTTGCTGTGTTTCTGTCAGAAATGTCCAGCCCATGTTAGAGACCCCCACTGGGTCAGCCCCAACTATGGGGGTCTCCTGGAGTTTTTGAAGCAGACCAAAGGACGGAAGAATGTAGTGGGATGCATCACCCAGTGGTGCACAGATCCTAAACCTGCCAGAGCTAGGCTGCCAGAGCTGTAGCCTGACTTATGCAACAGGATCTAGGCACTTGGCAGATGGTTTACCATCTGGAGACACTCACACAGCAGGTGAGAGATGAATGGGGCTGTGGGGGGGACCCTGGAGTACAGTAGGGAATGATAGGCCTTCCCCGACCTGTCTCTGCTGTTTTGCTCTACTCTTGGGTGCTTGCTGTCTCACCTACACTTTACCTCACTCTCTCTCTCCCATACCCACACCCATGGCAGCCACGACTATTGGCACTTTTAACATCAACAGCTGTTGAAATCCAGTGAAATGGGAGGCTGTCCTGGAGCTCCTGTGCCAGAAATGGCTGGTCATCACCTTCCGAGGGGACACATTCCAATGGGCTCAACCAGGTGGCGTGGCATGCTGCCTGGCAAGGCCACTTGTTCCTGAGTCATGGCACCAACCTTAGCACTGGGGTCATGACTCTCCTATCACCACAACTACAGCACGATATTGCAATGGCGTAGGAGGTCACCCCAGCCACCTGCTGACTGTCTGCATCACCATAGCACAACAGCACCTGCTACTCAATGTCTATGCACTCACTTATGGCCAGGAAAGGGTCACTTTCTTTGAGACCTTAGCTACCCTTCTGCATGATGCTAGTGAGGATGAGGACCTGCTCCTCATAGGTGGGGACTTTAACTGCACCGTTCACACCTTGTTAGACTGCATGGGGCCTGAGCCTTACCTGCCTTCAGCCCGCAAGCTGCAGTCTGCCCTGGAGACTGCAGGGCTCACTGACATCTGGTGAGCCCTGCATCCTGATGCATGCCAGTACACCTGGGCCAGGATGAGTGCTGGTGGTCTCACCAAGGCCCGCTTTGACTGCTATGTCACCAGGCATCATCTGCCACTCCTGTACAGCGGCTGCATCATTCCCTTGGGCCTGTCAGATCATGGCCTGGCCTGCTGTAAACTAAGCCTTCTGGGGAGATCCTGCATGCAGGTGCCCTATTGGTGCTTCAGCGTCAGCCTGCTTCAAGACTCCTACTTCCACTTTGGCGGAGCCGGGAGGCCGCAAGACTGAGCTACTCCTCCTGGAAGCTATTATGGGATGCGGGCAAGGTATAGATCTGGGCCTTTTGCTAGCAGTATACCCAGCTGGCCACAAATGAACTGCACCATCATATCTGAGAGCTGGAGGAAGATGTGGCAGAGGTCAAGGTTGCCCTGCTGGCTGCCGGCAGTGATGTGGTGCTGTGCGAGAGCCTCCGATTTCACAGGAAATGCCTGCACAACTTGGTGGAGAACACAGCCTGTGGAGCGAGGATCTGCACCCACTGCCAAGAGCTGGCAGAAAAAGATGCCCCCAGCCCACTTCTTCAACCTAGGGCAGCAGCGGGCAGTAAGCAAAGTCTTAGATTACCACAGGATCCCCGAGCATTGGGTAATCACAAACCTGGGTGAAGTGCATGAGCATGCCATCACCTTCTATCATGACCTGCTTGCAGCTGAACCATCCTGCCCTGAAGCCGTGTGGGAACTCCATGAGGGCCTGTCACATCTCTGTGCCCTGGAGGCAATGAGCTGGAGTGGGTATTGTCTCTGGAGGAGATGGTAGCCGCCATGGCTGGCCTTGCCTCTGGCAAAGCCCCAGGCCTTGATGGGTTACCTGCCAAGGTCTACAAGACCTTCTGGCCTCTCCTCAGCCCCTGCCTCCTGTGCATTTTCTAGGAGAGTCTTGCTGACAAGGTCCTTCCGATCAGCTGCCACCAAGCAGTGCTCATGCTGCGGCCCAAGAAGGAAGACCTTGGCTGCATTAAGAACTGGTGGCTGGTGTCCCTGCTGTATGTGGACTACCAGATCCTGACCAAAGCACTGGCACCCTGCCTTTGCACTGTCATGGCCTCCATCACTGGGCCTGAGCAGGGCTACTGCATGCTGGGCAGGACCATCCAAGACAACCTGTTTCTGCTGCATGACCTACTAACAGTCAGTGAACTCTTTGGTCTAGACATTGGTCTCATCTCTCTGGACCAGGAGAAGGCTTTCAATGGGTGGGCCACGCCTACCTCTTCCAGACCCTGGAGGCCTTTGGCTTCAGGCCTCTCTTCACTAGGGGCCCTCCAGGTTTTGATTCAAGACACTTCCAGCCTGCTCAAGGTGAGCGGCATGCTCTTCACCCCATTCCCTGCATGCAGGGGCATCCATTAGGGCTGTCCCCTGTTGGGCATGCTCTATGCCCTGGCCATCAAGCCACTGCTGCATGCGTTGTGGCACCATGTGAGTGGTGTTGCCTTACCCTCAGCCATGGCAACCCTCAGCCCATCCATTGGCCCTCCACCCTGGTTGTCAGCATATGCAGATGTGAACATCTTCCTTAATACCCAGGAAGACATGTGGGCCCTAACAGATTGCCAGCAAGCCTACAAACATGCCTTCTTGGCCTGTATGAACTGGGCCAAGAGTGAGACCCTGATGCTTGGTGCGTGGATCAGTGCAACACCCCAAATTTGCCAGGGGGTCTCGCTTGGTGCCGCGAGGGCTGCAAGGTCCTGGGCATGCACCTGGTGCCACCAAACTTCATGGTGTGCAACTGGGATGGCCTTGAGGAAGGGGTGGAGGCCCACCTACAATAGTGGCACTGGCGCCTACCCAGCCTCTCCAAGCCATGTCTATGTTCCCAAAGGGTCAGGAGCACATCGTTTGCACATTGTGTAAACCGGTGTCTGCCCTGGAAGAGAAGATTCACAGGTTAGAAGCACGAGTATCCATGCTGAATTGCATCTGAAATGAGGAAGATTACCTGGGCAATAATTATGAGAGGCTAGTGCTGGAGGGTTCAAACTGCAATGAGAAGTGGCAGCATGTGAGTACTCAAAGAAGAAGGGCCCCTAGAATTAAAGAGGAGTGGGCTGACTGAAGTTAGAAACTGCTTTCAAACACTCTGCAGTTGAACTACTGAGGAAAAGGCAGAAGGGAGGAAATCTGCAGGCATAAGGTAGAGGACTCAGCAGCCTAGAGACTGGGAAGTGCGAGATCCCAAGGACAGGGACTCTAGGACCACTGCACCAAGAGAAGAGTAGTGGTAGTTGATGATTCCTTTCTGTGGGAAACAGAGACACCAATTTGTCATACAGATTTGGGGGCCGAGCACGCGTCCTGTCTGCCTGATATCTGAATTCAGGATGCTACAGAGAGTGTGCTAAAACTCACCCATCCTTCAGACAACTGCTGCCTACATGGACATGCAGGAAGCGAGTAATGATACTGCCATGAATGACACTGCTGGATCAGAGAGGTCTATGAGGCTCTTGGCAGAAGGTTTAATGATCTTGGAGCACAAGTGGTGTTCTCATTGATCCTTCCCATGGAAGGCATGGGTCTAGGCAGAAACCATAACATCCTTGAAATGAATGCATGGCTGAGATGGTGGGGTTGACATGAACACCTAAGCTTCTTTGGCAATGGATGGATATGCTTGGGAGGAGAGCTGGTATCAAGAAATGGGATCCATCTGATGAGAATGGGGAAAAGCGTACTGGGGTGTCATCTGGCCAACCTAGTAAAAGAAGGACTTTAAACTAGTTTTCACAGGAGCTAGTAAGAAAAGCCCTCAAGCCACAGAGCATACAGTCCAGAGTGGAAAGTACTCAAAGAAACAACTTAACTCTAGGAAAGTGCCAGAGAGCTACAGGGCTACAAGAGGTGGCACAAAAAAGAAGTGAGGAGGTCAAAATGTAAAATATCTCTGATGCATGTATGCACATGTGAGAAGTATGGGGAATAAATAAAGATGAATTGGAAGCTGCAGCCTGTGCAAACAATTAGGATCTGATTGGCATCCTCAAGACCTGGGACAGCTTTTATGACTCGAATGTTAACATTGAGAGTTAAAATCTCTGTTTTGCAAGGACAGGGCTGGAAGAAAAAGATGGTGGTGTTTCCTGGTATGCACTTGGGTAAGAGGTGCGGCACTGATATAACGGTAGGGATTTATTATAGGCTCCCTAATCAGGAAGAGGAGGTGGATGAGGAACTCTTCAAGCAGGTGACAAATGTATCCAAAAGCTATGGGATGGTACTGATGGAAGAATTCCATTTTCCAACCATCTGCTGAGGCCAAACATAAAAGGTCAAGCCAGTTTCTAACTTGTGTGGAGGACAACTTTCTTTTCTAGAAAGTGGAGGATACAGCTATGGGATCATCTATTTTGGATCTTGTCCTCATGAACAGGGAAAATTGGTGCAGGATGTGAAGGTGCTGGGTAATTTGGGAGAAAGCAATCATGATATGCTAAAATTCTAGATCCTGAGACAGGGAAATCATGAGGTCAGAAAAATTAGAATGCTAGATTTCAAAAAGCCAGTTTTATCTGATTTAAGTTGTAATAGGAATAGAAATGGTGTCATGGGAGGATAGACTGAAGGATAAAGGCATCCAGAGGACTGAGAGCTTCTAAGGGGCTTGGTATTGGAAGCCCAACAAAAACCTTTGACATAATGGAAACACAAGAAGAATGGCAAGAGACCAATATGGCTATACAAGGAACTTCTAAAGTGCCTCAAAACACCAAAGGGAATCATACAGGCAATGGAAGAATGGACAGGTCACCAAAGGTGTGTACCAGGAAATAGCACAAATTGGTAGAGACAAAATCAGGAAGGCAAAAGATAAAGAATGAAGTTAAGGACAAGAAGAAGAGGTTCTACAAGTATGATGGCTAGAAAAGAAGGACCAAGGAAGCTGTGAGTCCTTTGTTAACAAGTCAGGGGGAACTCCTAATTAAAGATACAAAGAATTTGGAACTACTAAACAGATACTTTGCCTCAGTTCTGACAAAAAAAATTAAACTGCAAGACTCCTAATAAAGATTTTCTGGATGAGGAAGGGGCAAGCTGAACAAGGAGGTAACAAAATAGATAGTCAGAGAGCTTTTGATAGGTCTGAATACATTCGAGTCAGCAGACTAGATGAGCTTCATCCCAGGGTCCTGAAGGAACTGACAGAGGAGATCTCGGAGCCCTTGGAAATAATTTTCATGAAGTTGTGGGAGATAAGCTAGGTACCAGAGGACTGGGAAAGGCCCAAAGGAGTGCCCCTCTGCAAGAGGCAAGAAGGAGAACCCAGGGAACTACAGATCAGTTAGCCTCTTCACTTTCTAGATCATGTCCTAAGGTCGGTCATTTGCAAGCATCTGGAGAAGAAAAGGCTCATCACAAGCAGCCAGCATGGATTTGTGAAAAGTAAATCATGTCAAACACACCTGATCTCCTCCTTTGACAACATAACTGCTTGGGTGGATGAAGGGAACACTGTGGATATAGTGTATCTGGACTTTAGCAGAAAGAATGGCATTGGTCTTTTGCTTTAGACAAGGTCTCAAAGAATCTTGACAAAAAATTGGAGAGAAGTGGGCTAGAATGGCTGGAGGTTTGGAATGAAGTCCCACAGGCTCTGTTCTGAGCCCAGTGCTGTACCTTTCTTTTGCTTATATTTTCTTGTTCTCTGCGCCCCACCACCTTTTTTTTTTTTTTAAATCATAACTGTACAATAGCCCTTATTCTTCAACAAAAGTGGAAGGTGTCCACTCTGGCTATTCCGTGGCCTGATAGTTCATGTTCTCTGTGGATGGGAAATGTGGCTTTGAATCCCATCAGGCTGAAAAAAGTCTATACAGAGATTTCACACTTTCTGGGTGAGTGCTATAAGAATTTAGGCAATTATATAAAAGGTGGATGCAAGTCTGACACAACAGTTAAGCACCTACTGTCAAAAAAGGGAATTAGACATTTGGGATGTATCCATTCAGTCATGGACATTTATTTCCCCAGGGACAACTAGCAGTGTGACACTTTGTGCCACTTCTACTTATCCCCAGGGAACACCTGTGCCAGGCTCCTTCTGGCATATGGCAAGTTACCCCAGGCAGGGTAGGGGAGGCTGGAGAAAGTACTAGGGTGGCCCCAGCAACCTCACTTTAGGTTCTGAGACCTCTTGGGGCTGCAGCAGTGGTGATCCTACCATTCAGTCTGGCTGGTAGCCAGAGCATGACTGGCCAGAATCCGGTTTTGGGCACCATGCACTGTCCCCACATGCACTGTCCTGCTTCTTTAAAATTTTTTTTTTGGCAAGAGTTTTTTTGACCCCAGGATCTCAGGGGGGGTTTTAATCCCAAGTCAATCCCCCCCCCGCCCCCAAACTCTATTACCCTACAGTATGGAGAACACCTAAAGGTGCAGTATGTGGCACTGCAGCCCTGTCTGTGGCACCACAAACCACATGGCCATGTTCATCTGGACATGACCTTGGGGTCCAAAATGAATGGAGGCACCTAATGACGAGCTTGATTTCAGGTACCTTATTTCTGGAGAGTGGGGAGATTTTATACAGGTACCTGTATTTCTTTTGACTATTTCTAAGCATCTGGGTACCCAACCCTGCACATCTGGAAAGTCCTTCCATAGACTGGTGTACAGATTTTAGGTACTTTGTTGCCAAAGTCAAACTATTCTGTACCTGGCCTTTATTTTAAATGTTGTCTCCTAAAATACAATTATTTTTTTTATAATTTTTTTCTCACATGCATATTCAGTTAAGTAATAGCAAAGTCTGTGAATACTCGCATGCATTACATAACAAATACCAAAATAATGCAGGTAGTTAAACACCATGTGAAATGTAGCAATGGGATACATAGCTTAGGGTAAAGCATATTCACATAATACTGTTTTATTTCTACTTTTAAGCAATAATTTTATTTTTCCAGCATTAGCAGTGTATCTTATTGGTTGCCAGCACATCCCTCTATAAAATAGCTAACTTCCTGGTGAAAAGGATCATAAATTACTAAATGTAGGTCATCTTTGGGTCTTTGCAGTCCCTAGCTGGTGATACGAATAGGCTCAATTGTTTGAAATTCAGATACAACTGAGGATTAGTCAAGCCTTTCAAAAATTACCAGTCAGGAAAGTGAGAAGGAAAGGTTATACAACTGGAAGTATTTGATTAAAGTATGATGCAGTTTGGGAGAACTGGAAAATTATTAAGATAGAATTTCTATCAGCAATCAGACTTTGTAGAGCTCATCCTGCAAAAAGTAAGTGAGGGAATTCCAGATGTTACTGGGAGCTCTATAATTGTCTTAGTTTTCCACTCTTTTAAACCAATTTTAGGTTGGCAGGAGTGCAGGAGCTGTGCACTATGGGGCTGGGTACACTGGCTCAGGCATAGTCAAACAGGCCTAAAGACTAATGTATAAAAGATTATGATTATCCCATACAGTTCTTCAATTAATTAGCTGTGAAAGAGAAAAGGAAGATAGGAAGAGGAAGTCTTGTTTCCCACCTTCGGTCCTATGCTGAGAGCATGTACCTATGTACAATTTGGAGTTATCTCCAGACTCTGTGGTCCTTGATAGACATTAATTTTAAAGTGTGATGAGATTTGATAGGCCTTTGATCTAGTATCCCACAATGTCCTCGTGAGAAAGTTGGAGGATTGTGGGCTTAACTCCAAGACAGTCAGATGGGAGAGAAACTGGCTGCAGGGTAGAACCCAGAGAGCCATAGTGAGTAGATGTGTGTCATTTTGGCGAGAAGTGGGCAGCGTTGTCCTGCAGGGGTTGGTGCTTGGTCCAGTACTTTTCAACATCTTTATTAACAATGTGGATGGTGAAGAGCTCACTGGCCAAGTTTGCAGACATTATGTGCAAGCATGGTCAGGCTCTGTCCTAGGGCCTATACTATTTAACTTCATCAATGATGTGGTCATTGGTGTCAGAAGTGGACTGGCCAAGTTATTTCATAGATTTCATAGACATTAGGGCTGGAAGGGACCTCGGAAGATCATC
>NW_005842510.1:183906-200701 GCF_000455745.1 Alligator sinensis | reverse complement strand
GACCTGGCTGGGAGTGCTCCGAGCAGTGTCATTGGTGCCCACATGAATAAGGAGCATGGGATAGTGGTCTGTGGGTTTAAGGAGCTTTGGGATCCTCTCCGTAATGTCCCAGATGCGGGCCCCTGGGAAGCAGCAAACTTGCCGGGCTAAGGGGTCGGGATGGCAGATTGGGCCCTCAGTCCCCCTCAGGAGGGATTCTCCCACAACAAACACCTTACGTTGTGTCTTGGGGAGAGCAGGGGCGGTAGCTGCAGTTGGGCCCATGTTGCCTGTGGGGGCTGGCAACTCAGCAGGCTCTGCTGGGGCAGCAAGAGGTGCGTACCTGTTGCTCAGTTCTGGTGGGGTAGGGGCCTTGGTGCGGCGGGCCTTAGGGCCCTTGACCACCTTGGTCCATGCACCTGGCTGGACACAGCAGGAGGTCCCAAAGTCCTCCTTTGGCATGGAGGGGGACTGTGGTCTGCCTCCCGGGGGAGAAGGGCCTGGCAGTAGGAGTCTATCTCCTGCTCTCAGTCCCTGATGGCACACAGTCTGTTTGCTGATGACACCAAATTCTGGGGTAAAGCATCCACACTCGAGGACAGGAGGGTGAGCCAGGCAGATCTTGACAGGCTCATGAAATGGACGGATAAGAACCTGATGGTGTTCAACACCGAAAAATGCAAGGTTCTCCACCTTGGGAGGAAAAACCTGCAGCATGCTTTATAGGCTTGGCAGTGCTACGCTGGCTAGCACCACAGATGAAAGGGAGTTGGGAGTCATGATTGACCACAAGATGAACATGAGCCTTCAAATGTGATTCTGCGGCTAGTAAGAGTGAGCAAAACACTGGCTTGCATCCATAGAAGCTTCTCAAGCAAATCCTGGGACATCATTCTTCCATTGTACTCGGCCTTGGTGAGGCCACAGCTGGAGTATTGGGTCCAGTTTTGGGATCTACAATTAAAAAAGGAAGTGAAGAAGCTAGAGAGAGTCCAGAGGAGAACCACACGCATGATCAGAGGTCAGGATAACAGACCTTAGGATGAGAACCATGGGACTCTTCAGCCTGGAAAAAGTGCAGGCTCAGGGGTGATCTGGTGGCCACCTATAAGTTTATTAGGGGTGCTCATCAGGATCTGGGGGAACATCTGTTCAGCAGAGCACCCCAAGGGATGACAAGATGGAACCGTCACAAACTCTGCTGTGACTGATTCAGGCTGGACATAAGAAAGAACTTCCTCACTGTCCGAGCCCCCAAGGTTTGTAATAGACTGCCGCCAGAGGCAGTTCAAGCACCCACTTTGAGCGCCTTCAAGGCACATTTGGATGTATATCTTGCTGGGATCCTATGATCCCTGTTGACTTCCTGCCCCTGGGCCAGGGGGCTGGACTTGATGATTCTCCAGGGTCACTTCCAGCCCAAGTGTCTATGAAATATACAAGAGTAAGACCATGTTTTGAGCTATTATGCAAGCACCTCTAGATACACTATACAAACACACAAAATCAGGACAAATTATATTTAAAATACAATTTAAATAAGTCATAGTAGATGTTTGATTTATTTATAGTATATGATTTCACCCCCTCCCCACCCAGTTTCAAGATGGCATCCCCACCCCCTCCCAAAAGGACTTCTGAGGCCAGGGGAGGAACTTCCAGTGGCAAAGGTCATGGGTTAGGGAGTGGGACTTCTGGTCTCAAGAGGGAGACCAGGGGATGGGACATCTGTTAAGGGGCAGAGCTTCCCTTGCAGCCCTTGACAGCTCACCAAAACTTACTAAGTGGGCCTCCAGCTGAAATAATGGCCCATCCCTGCTTCAATCCCCAGTGCTTTTTTCCTCTTTTCTTTTTGTTGCAAAACAGTTGGTTCATTAGTGTGAAGGAGTGAATGCATTGGCTATCCACCCCAGGACTAAAGATGGAGTTGGATCCGCCAGTGGGGGTCATGACAGGCACAGATGCTGTGCAGCAGACCTTGGGCCTGGTAGTGAAGTTATTGCCGCATCAGCAGCAGCAGTCAGTCAGACAGATGGTGGTAGATGAGCAAATGATGAGACAACAGGAGATAATACAGCATAGTTAGGTGGATTTTTGGGTACCAAAAATGACACCAGATGACCCCAAAGCATTTTTAGAGAGTTTTTCAAGGGCCACAGTAGTGGCAGGATTAGATCTGTCAAAGTGAGCAGCCAAGTTAGGAGTACTCTTAGTCAGACAGGCACAGGCAGCATATGGTAATACGTCAAGGTTAGATGCTCCAAATTATGAGAGAGTGAAGGAGGAAATTTGATATTGTTTGGATATCACCCCAGAGAGATACAGACAAATGTTCAGAGCACAGAAAAAGAAGAGAGAACCCCTAGGACCCTGGTACAAAGACTAGTGGATTTACTGAATAGGTGGCTTAAGCCGTTAGTCACATCCTTGGAGCAGGTGATTGGCACAGTCTTGTTAGAACAGTACTTTCCTCTAGATCAGTCAGGAACTCAGAGATGGGTAAATAGTCATTGCCTCAAGACCTCCAAAGAGGTTCTGCGATTGGCAGAAGATTTTAATTGCATGCAGGGGGAAGGGCCTCGAGAAAAAAATTGATAGGTCCAACAGTAGTTTGAGCGGTAGGACTGGAGAGCACCAGGGGGACTGTGACAGTAAGGGGCTTAACTGGCCAATAGTGGCTGGAGTCACTTGCTTTAGATGTGGTAAGAAAGGGCATAGGACTAGAGATTGTCTGAGTAATCCACATCTATACAGTTTTCAATGTAATGCATGGTGAGAAGGGAAAAGTGAGTCAATAAGGGTACAGGAACCACCTCCAGTGGAGATGATGAATTAGTTTGGGGAGAGTGCTGGAGGGAGGACAATGAGCTAAGCCAGTGTTAGTGGAGGTGGCTGGGCAAGTGGTCTGGGTGATTATAAGTATGGGGTATGACCATATGTTGGTGTGAAAAGGAATAATACCTTTAAGTGGAGGAGTTAGACTAATACTTATTCAGATGATATGCTTACATGGACAAGGTTGCACATAACAGAGGATAGGAGTGCTATTAATAGTAAAAGCGGTCACTTGGGAATGGCCGGTAGGGATAGCAGGTGGCCTGTTATATCCTGTAATCTTGGGCCAAGATAGCCTGGAGATCTATCAATTGTTGGCAAAGGAACAAGAGCAAGTAGCCTGTAGGAAAGGACTTATAGGCCAGGTAAACACAGAGGGATCAGAAAGGGAGGATTCTGATCTATGGGATAAGAGTACATTTGTGGGCAGAGTTCAATTCTGGGAAGCCCAAAAGGGAAGAGCCAGCATTCCTAGCCATCTAGGAGTCAGAGACTGCCAAAAGAGAGCAACAGGTGATAGGCCCAAAACTGTGCGATCACCTGCCATGTTGCAAGGTGAGGAAGGGTTTGTTGTACTGACTTAAAGAGCGGGGGGGGGGGGGGGGGGGGGGGGGGGAGAGATGAGATGCTAGCCCAGATTATGGTACCTCAGTCCCATAATCATGATTTATTGTGATTGGCTCAAGCAAGCCCACTAAATGGTCACTTGGGTAAAGAGAAAAATCATAGCTTGGGTGAAATGTAGTTTCTTCTGGCCAGGATGCTATCAAGTTGTGGAACAGTTTTGTAATAGATGTCCTGAGTGTCAAAGGGTCAGCGTAAAGAAGCCTCCAAGGGTACCCTTGCAGATGATGCCCATAATAGCCGAACCATTTGCATGTATAGCTATGGATGCGATAGGTCCACTCCCAAGAAGTGCAGAAGGGCATCAGTTCATATTACTGCTGATTAATTATGTGACCAGATACCTGGAGGCAGTTCCGTTAAGGGCCATCACAAGTCTGAAAGTGGCGGAGGAATTGTTGAAATGGATTTTGAGGGTAGGACTGCCTTGTGAAATTGTTACTGACCAGGGCATGAACTTCATGTCCCACGTGACGAAGGATTGTTCCAGGTTCTGCATATAAAATATTTGCATATGGCGATTTATCATTCCCAGACCAATGGCCTGGTGGAGCATTTTAAATGGGACATCGAAAGCTATGTTGAGGAGATGCACTCAGGAGGACCCTTGACAATGGAATCTACTTATCCCACCATTATTGTTTGCAATTAGAAAGGCACCCCAAGCTTCACTAGGCACTGTTTGTGTTAGTATATGGGCATACCCCACAGCGCTTATTAGGTGTTGTTCATGAGGAATGGGAAAAGAAGGGAGATGAAGGGACAACTCCTTCCCAGTATGTGACAATTCTGAGAGAACAACTTACGATGGTGCATCAGTTGGCAGGTGACCATGTAAAGGAGCTGCAAATAAAGTAAAAAAATGCAGTATGATCAAGGAACTAAAGAACAATAATTTTAGGTTGGGCAAAGAGTGTTAGTCCTGTTACCCAGTTCAACCAGTACGTTTCTGACCTGTTGGCAAGGACCTAACAGATTATATGCCACGTTGGCCTGGTAGATTACAAAGTGTCACGATCAGGGCATCAGATGGATAGGAAGATATTTCATATTAGCCTGTTGAAGTTATGGTAGGAGCCTAAAGGATTGTTGGCCACTCCTATTCCAGAGAAAGAGAGGTTTGGAAGATAATTAGGAGATATGGGGGCAAGCAGATTAGATGCAGGGGTGGTTGTGATAGGGTCTGAGTTGACAGATATGCAGCTAAAACAAGTCCTAGAGAAATATGCTGAGGTGTTCAGTGAGATCCCAGAGAGAAAAAAGGATGCAGTATATGGAATTAAAACACTAGAAGGGGCCACTGTGCGGAAAAGGTGGGGAAGGCTACCACACCACCGTTATCAGGTGGTAAAAGATGAGATAAAATGCTCCAACAAGAGATAATTAAGACCTCCAGAAGTCTGTGGAGAAGCCCTATAGTGACTGTCCCCAAAACAGATAGGTCGCTCTGTTTGTGTATAGATTTCCATAAAATTAACACCGTCACTCAGTTTGATGCATTTCCCATTCCACAGATTG
The DNA here is from genome assembly GCF_000455745.1 of Alligator sinensis. Lineage (NCBI taxonomy): Eukaryota > Metazoa > Chordata > Crocodylia > Alligatoridae > Alligator > Alligator sinensis. Next base: position 195,745 of record NW_005842510.1, on the reverse strand, counting down.
GGGAATTATTAGAAAGAATAGGAAAGGCAGAGTTTCTCTCTATCTTGGATTTTGCCAAGGGATATTGGCAAATCCCTGTAAAACCAAAGGATCAGGCCAAAATGGCATTCAGAAAACCATGGGGACTTTATGAGTTCTGTAGAATGCCCTTCAGCCTAAATGGGGCAGCTGCAATGTTTCAAAAAATTGCAGATTGACTGCTAGCCCCACATCATGAATATGTGGCTGACTATATTGTCAACATAGTCATATATACTAAAACCTGGGAGCAATACTTGGCAGCTGTCCAGGCAGTGTTGCAGGAGTTAAAACAATTGGGATTGAAGATTAACCCTAAGAAGTGCGCATTGGGGCAACACAAGATGGATTATTTGGGTTTTTGTGTGGGGCAAAGGCAGATTAAACTGTTAGTTGACAAAGCTGAAGTAATTAAAAGTTACAAGGTTCCTCAAACTAAGGAGCAGATGAGTGCATTTTTAGGTTTAGCAGGATATTACAGGAGGTTTATTCCAAAATTTGCAGAATTAGCAGTCCCACATACTAAACATGATTAAGGGCAAGGGGAATAGCCCAATAAAATGGACAGAGATACAACAATGAGCCTTTGAGGCAGTTAAGAAGGCCTTATGTAAGGATGTTATACTGCCCTTCATTCTTCAGGTAGATGCACCATGGCAGGCGTTAGGGGCTGTGCTTTCCCAAAGGAACGAGAGACAAGAAAGACCAATAGCCTACACCAGTAGGAGATTAAAACGGCCATGAAAGAAGGTATACTGGTGTAGAGAGGGAGTGTTTAGCTGTGAAATAGAGTATAGAGTAGTTTCAATATTATTTATTAGGGCATGAGTTCATAGTTATGTTATAATGGATCATGCACCATTGAAATGGCTGAAATCCACCGAAATGGCCAATGCCCATGTAACACAATGGGCTTTGGCTTTGCAGCTATTTCAGTTTACAGTTGAATATTGACCAGGTAAAGATAATGCGGTGGCTGATTTTCTCTCTCATTGCCATTCAAGGGAGCCCCCCAAAACACAGCTGTGTCAGGAGTGCAAGTGACAGCCCAGGAACAAAACTCCCCTTATGAGCAAAGAAGAGCACCTAACGGCATCTTAAGCAGAGGGAGGGGGGAGGAATATGTGAAGGAGTGAGAGAAAGTAAACAGAGCCCCTGGGGTACTTTATGTACCAGGCAGCTGAGGCTAAGGGAGGAAGGGTGGATGGCAGTGGCAGAGAGGGAAAATGAAGGTAAGCAGTGTGAGCAAATGGAGACCAGAAGAGGAAAAGGAACCACAGCAACACCTCAAGAGCAGTCTCTCACTCTGGATTGGAGGAGGGAAGCTGCCAGGAGGTATTTCCAGCCCTGGAGAGGGGCATAGAGGATCTGTTCCCTGCATTCTGCTGAGAGGAGCAGCTGAGAATTCTTGCAAGCAGGTACTGCTGACCCTGTCAGAGAAACACTGTGGGAGTGACCAAAAGGAGGAGGCATGTCTACACGAGGATTTTGAAAAGTACTGAAATGGAGTAGCTGCTGAGGATCCTGGTGGGAAGCAAGGGAGACTTACTTCTCAGGTTAGATCCTCCCTGGTGGGGCTTTGCTCTGCTCAGGAGAGAGAGATCCTACCAGGGACTGTGTACGCTCACCAGTAGACTATGTGGATCTGTAATGAGCAGAATTAGATTGATTGGAATTTCTTTTTTTTTTATATCCCCCTTTTTGTTAATTTGTTGTTTTTTTTTTAATATGAGAGATTAATCCCAAGGTAAAGGAGGAGACACGGACTGACTCTAAAGAGAGACTGAAACAGTTGTGTTCGGTGTGTTTGGACACAGTATAAGGCCATGCCTTGGATGGGGTGTGTGTTAGACTATGACTATGGTCATCCAGGTGGCAGGCTACAGGGGGAAGAGCATTAGAGAATCGGACAGGCTAAAGAGAAATTTCAAATTCTATCTGGAGTGGCTAGGGTGGGGTAAAGGGGAGGTTTGGAGCCTCACAGAAGACAGAGATCGAGACCTGAAGGATCATCTTGGGGTATCGCCTCCTATTAACATTGTACCACAGTCGTGGCAGATGAGAAAAGTAAGATCAGTCTCCTAGCAGCCTGGATGACCCAAGATAAAGCTCCATCCTGTCACCAGCTGTAGGTAAACAAACTCTCAGCAGTAGCAGTAAGCCCTACAATACCTACAGTCGTCACAATTAGTATACTAGATCCTGTTTCCATATCACACTGTGAAAGAAGTCAGCTGAACTTTCATTGCAAAAAAGTCATGCTGTAATGTACATTAGCTACCATCACCTATTAGAACAGAGATTATCTTTCCCTCTGTATTTAAAAAATGTGAATATTTTTGCATATGTGCAGACAAGACAAGGAACTGAAAGGGCTTTACTCAAGTGTATCCTTCAATATCTTACTTCAAAAACCTTTTGATGTTTATCCATTCAGGTAAAAATATGCCCAGAAATATTTTCAAACACTCAGAGAAAGGGACCCTTCTTAAAACAAAGAAATAAAATAAGTTTTGATATTCTGGGAATTATATTCCTATCTACAGACCTTTGAAGGATGAATATTTTAGAGGGATTATTAGATGTATTGTTGGAGCAGCTTAGCAAAAAAAAAAGTGTTAAAGTAAAATGTAGAAGTATCCTAATAGTGTATAATGCCTAACAGTTTTAGGGTGTACCCTTTTTGTGTTAAAATCATGATAATAGTTAACAAAGAAAATTGTTCACAAAAGAGTAAGCCATTTATATTTATAGGATTCAATCCTATATATAGGATTGCATCCTCCAGGTCAAGAATGGAATTGTTTCTGTTTAATTATATTGTGTTGTCCAAATACTGAAAAAACCCTCTTTTTTAATCCTACAACATATATGTAGCACAGAGAGCAAAACTTGTATTTTATAGAATTTAAAATAATTCAGAGGGTTGGAAACAAGAGAATCTTCACACCCTGCTTTCCACTGAGTCCTCAAAATGATTCTGTTGGAAAAAATTTAGCAAGTTAGTGCAACTTAGAAAAACAATTTCTTATAATGAGGAAGAGCTGGACAGCTCCAAAAATATCTTCTTGGGTGCAATGGTGGTTATGTTACAAGCAAAATATTAGAAATTATAATGAACAAAATAGAAAATATCACTGAAACAGTCCAATAAATAAATTGATGGTATGGCCTTATTGTGAATTCAGCAGTAATTTTGGTCACCCACATTTCAGAAAAGATACAGCAGATATGGCTATAGTCAAGAGAAGGGCACTTAATTACTAGAGAAACAGAAAGAATTTCATATGAAAAAAGAGCCTGAAGATGTTAGCACTGCTTAGAAAAGAGACAAATAGGAAATAATGTGATGGTAGTATAGAAATAAAAAGTGGTGTACATCAGATAGATAAGGGACACAATTAAAATTTAATGCCAAAACATTTAAAACTGATAAAAATAAATATTAATCCATGGAACTCAATGCCACATGTTATTGAGAACAATAATTTTAAGAAATCATTTAGCAAATAATGTACAGAGATTACATTGGATAAAAATGTATAAGAAATGTAACCGTTGCTGTTTCAAGACAAAGCAGGCATTTTTATCTCCGGGTTAGGAAGAAACTTTCCTTTTAGGATTATTATTCCATAATTGTCTGCTCTGATGATCCCTGGAACTTTCTCTGAAACATATTGACCATAACTAAACAAATCATTTGGAATCCAGACAGAATCTTGTATGTAGAAAGACTTGCATACCTCTTTACAGGATACATCTCTGGGTTGGTTTTTTTCCCCACTTATACAGAGACCAACAAGGACTTAGTGACATTTTTGTTTATCAAAGAGTTTGCATGTGATTAAAAAGTGTACATTAGCCTTTTTCTGCATGGATGTGAACTGTGCCTAGCGTCAACAGACAGTTGTAGAATTGATGAGTTCTTTTTATGCTATGCTGTTTTAATGGCATTTAGCACTGGGCAAAGTATAGCTGGCCTTGGTAGGATCATCCACCGAAAAAAGCTTTTTTCAGTGGTAGAGAAATGCATAATGTTTCCTGTGGCGGGCCAGTAGGGGGTGCTCCTGCATTGAGCCACCCACCACACTGTGCCCTTCCAGGCTCCGAGTGCCTCCCTGGGGTGCCTCACATCTGGCCGACCCCCTTCCTGGAGCATACCCGCTAGCCTGGGGTAAAAACTGCCACCACCCAGGGCTGGGCTTTATTCTGGCTCTATGCACCCTGGGAAACACAGGCCTAGTAGCCCTCAAGGGTGCTCGACTCACTTCAAACACTTGGGGGTGCTTCTCTCAGTCGGAAGCACAAGTAGTGGTCTCCCTTAATCAGCCGAACCAAGGGGACCCCAAGGCATAATCTAGACCCACACCCAATAAGTCTCCCACGCTAGGTATAAGGGAGAACTTTATTGGTTACAAGGGGTAGGGTTGCAATAGGATACAGGGTAGAGCAATATCAGAGAAATCCCATAGAGCAAACTGGCATGGCTGGGTAGCCTTTGATCACACATCTGAGTTACTGCAAGCTATATATCTAGTTAGATCTCAGGTAGCTTACTTACAAGTATCATCTGGAGGCAGGTGGAGATTCAATTTGGAGGCAGGCAGTTCATTGATCATGGGTTTTGAGAGAGAGAGAGAGAGAGAGAGAGAGAGACCAAGTTTCAGATGGTTCAGCTCTTCTCTCTCTCTCTGAGTCTTCCTCATGGCTGCAGCCCCTTCCTCCTGGGCAGTCCTTAACTTATATAGCCCTTATGACCTCATTTACCTGGTCCAATGGAGGCCTATTGGCTGTCAGCCAACCAATTTGAAACATATCACTAGTTGCTGGGCAGCCTGGCAATTCCTAGCTCCCCAGGTAGCCCAAGCCCCTCACTGTGGTATGATGCCAGTCACATAGGCAGAGGGAGCAGGTTTCCCCTCTCCCTTAGGAATGTACCCAGCTCAGGTTACCTAAAGAGATAGGGTAAGGTGTGTACCCTCTGCAGGGCCCATCTTAATCAAATTGTCACAGAGCAGAGTTTTTGGGAAGAAACAGAGGTGGCCTTCTGCCACATTTCCCATGCCATCTTTTTTGTCTTTTGCCAATACATATACTGAATTTACTTCAGTCTAAGATGCGTTTTTTACCCTACATATAAAAGCCCCTTGTCTTAGATTTCAGCACAAGCAGAGACAAGGGCTGTGACTATGGCTCAGGTTCTGGGTCGGAGTTAGAGATGCAGCTGCTGACTTTCCTGCCATCTACACCCCACAACCTCTGCTCCATCTCACTGTTGCTCTCTACCAGTGTTTATCTTCCTCTTTCGGCTCTGGCTCCTGCTGAGGCCTCAGTCCCAGCCTTTTCTAATCATCCATGACCTTGCCCAACCTCCATGGGTTCTCAAAGAGGGTAGCTAATGGCTTTGAAATTACCTCAGTTAATTCTTCCACTATTACAGGGTGCATCTCATCTGGCCCTGCCGACTTAAAAGCATCTATTTTGTTTTAGTAATCCCTAACCTTCTACAGCTACTACTTACTCCTGCTACTTTATTCTCCTATTCTAGATTGTTTCCTTCTCCATCTTTGCTGCCAACTATTTTCATCATCTGGTAGTTACCCCTATTTGTGAAGACTGAAGTTAAAAAAGGAGTAAATACTTGAGCCTTCTCTGCATCATCCATGACTAGGGAGCTTCATAAATCACGTTTTTAATGTTTTTCATTTCGCTGCTGGCCCCCACCCTCTAAATTTTTCCATATTTAAAACTGCAGTTTTGCTTTCCTGGTGATCAGCAGAAAGCAGTCCACCTAGAGGGAGGAAGCGATAAAATGAAAAACATTAAAGGAGCCATTGCAGGGAGCACTTGCAGCATGATTTACAGAGATCCCCATCTCTGACCAGATTGCTTTCCACATTTCTTAAGGGAGCTATGGTTTCTTTGCTCTTCCTCTTAGTTTTTATATACTTGTAGAATCCTTTTCTCTTTGCATTCTATATCCCTTGTCAGCTTCATCTCAAATCAATGCTTTGGCCTTCCTAAGTTTCTTCCTGCAAGCTTGTGTGATTTTGTACTTTTCCCTTATACTGTGACCAAATTTCCACTTTTTGTATGATTTGTTTTTGAGTTTAAACCTTACTAAGGTGTTTCTGTCTAGCTAGGCTGGTCTTCTGTTTCATTTCCTATTGTTCTTTCAATATTATAGCTTTTCTTTGGTAGCCAATTCAAAAATGGGCCCGATCAGGATTAGGGAGCCATACAGTTAATTTGTCTTTAACACTGTGAGAGAGATTCCATCTGCCTAGTTGTTTTGAAAATAAAGCTGAGATTTGTGTTTACAGTCCCGATGAAAGGAAGAGGAACTCTGCCTGGATGTGATCAAAGAAGCAATCAAGGATACCCATGACTGGTTATAAAAATGATTGTACTGCCTTAGAATCATAGAAAAGTAGGGCTAAAAGGGACCTTCCAAATTCATGCAGTCCAACCATCTGCCAGAGCTAGGATCAGTTCTTATCTAAAACATCCCATTCAAGTCCATTTTCTAACTTATTAATACCTATTAGTAAAACTATTCAGTAAACACTGATGCAACTACAAAGTATAACACCCTAGCCTGCCACAGGTAAAGTGTGAGGAGGAAGAAAGGGGTACTAATGGCCAGTGTCCTGCTGTTGTAAGATTGTAAATATATGCTCAAAAGATCCCAAGAGGGCCATGCCCCCACCCTGCCACCATTACAGAGAAAGGCAAACTACCTACACAGTCTGTACCAAGCTGATTATGGGGTAAAATTCCTTCCTGACCCCAAATATGGTGATCATTCTGACCCCTGGGCAGAGAGATAAGATCTCCTAGTGAGGAATTGGGTTTGAATCCCAGCAGGAGCATTAAAACATCCCAGCCAAAATCCCCAACCTTGGCTGCAGTCAACACCCAATGTTTCTGAGGAAGAACTCTCCCCCCACCCCCAACACACACAGCAACACGGGGTGGGGGCCGAATCCTTCCTGGCCCCATGTAGCAACCAGTAAGGCCCAGAGGCTTTCAATCTCCACTTGAAACTTCCTACCATTCTGACACAATACCCTTATAATTACCCTTCGTTTGTGGCTATCAAGGCAGTTGTCTACCCACCTTATAATAGTTTTGTGTAGCCCATATTTTTCCTTTTTTATAAGAGTTTTTTTGTGGGAAGCCTTGTAAGAAACCTTGCTGAAGTGCAGATACATTATATCTAATTAATTAAAATCTACCAAAAGCTCTCTGTTTCTTTTGTAAAATCATCCCATAGCCTGTCCACTTCAATATCCAAATAATCCTTATTAGGTGGCTGGTTGTAGATTAAGTTCTTTTTGTGTGAAGACTGAGGTAAAGTAGCTACTGAATAGTTCTGCCCTCTTTGCTTCTTCTATTAAGAGTTTGCTCTGGCTATTTAATAGAGTGACAATAAATGGAAAGGTGAAGCTTCAGCTGATTTGTGTATCATAATTGTGTATTTGATTGTCCTTTCTCTAAAAACAAGAATAATTTCACAAAAATAGTCTAAATGCAGTCCAAATATCTAAAACTGTATTTACTTTGACCCAAAAAAGTATTAGGGTGTATCTTGTTATTAATATTATTCCACTAAAACATTTTTAGCTTTATATCATATTTTGTTAATTCTGAAGGATTTGCATGATCTAAGTAGCAAGTTCCCTCTGGGAACACAATGATTCTGTATTCAGGTCTAAACACACCAGGAAGAAGGGAAAGCCTTGCACTTTTAAAGCCACTTCAGTAATCATAGCTAGATAGAAGCATAAGAATGAATATACATATATATATTTGGTATGCCTCTCTATCTATCTAGATTTTTTTTCTATATTTATATTTTTCAATACATTTTTACATAATTGTCTAAGCATGTAACTGGCTCACTGATTACTATATATTAAAATGAAGTAAAATGTACCAATGCTGTATTAAAGAGCATCACTGATATTTCTGCCATCCCTAAATTGAATTATGTTAAACGGGGTTTGGCACAATGTGCATCTTTGTCAAGCTCTGAGAATAATTGTCTGAAACAATGAATCTGGAAAGAAATACCAAGTCTACAATACTTTTTAATAAGTCCCTCCATGATGGTGTGCCCAGCAGTATAAATTATACTAGTGTCAATGCAGAGAAAGCTTCAGAAGGGCCCACGTGATTCTCAGGAAGAAAAACTGTCCCGGAACTAATAAGTATGTAGCTCATTGATATACATAGTAGTAACTTAAAGAGAGGTTAGCAAGAAGTTCACCAATCAGGTAAACTTTGAGAACCAGTGAACAGACAACCAATGAGCAGCAATCCCAGATGCAATGGGCCAGTTGTAATATTCAGTTAGGCATTATATTTACTGAAGAGAAGAAAGAGAGTGATAAATGGATTCACACACAAAAAACAGATAACTTGTGGAAAGAAACTGTCAGCTTGTGAATTGTTATGAAACTTAAAAGTACTTATTTTCAGTTCACTGAATGTTCAGGTTTTGGAATCAATCTATTAACAAAGCATATGTTGTCTGTGATAGACTCTTAATAACTTTTAAAAATATGTATTTTAGGGGACAAAGATACAAAGATATTCAAATAATGTTACATTTTAAATATTGAAATGCTACCACCAGTATATAAGAGAACCTGATGAGAAGTGTATTTTCTGTATTTGTAAGACTGTAAAGCAAAGAAATGTCTGTGGTTATATTGTAAATAAGGGATTGTAAAGTATTACTGTGAGCTTCCAACTGAAAGACATTAACTAGGGATCTAAAGAAAATCTAGCTGATAATAGGCAGCAGCTGCAGTGATTGGTTCATTAGTTAAACACTAACAGCTTTGCCTCTTTTTCAGGTTCTAACTGTGAATTTAGGCCTTGTGAGGCCAGCAATCCCTGTGAGAATGGAGCTGTGTGCATAGAAGAGATGGATTTGGACACCTTTCCCCTTGGATTCCAGTGCCAGTGTACAAAGGGCTTTGCAGGTCCACGCTGCGAGATCAATGTCAATGAGTGCAGCTCTAACCCCTGCCTCCATGGATATTGCTATGACAGTGAGTTCAGCCTGGTTACTCACTTTAATGTGGAGTAGGCCTACTGCTGAATCTAATGTAGCAACTGAGTTGCTCTGGGGAGAGAAGTAGATAATTTACTGAAATTTTGCCTGTCTGGAGCTCTACAGAGCCAGGGCCAAGAGAATTCTCTTTTTGCCAGAATGTCTCAGCTCCTGGCAGAAAGGTTTATGTTTCCATGGGTCACAGTTGCAACTAATGAGAAATTTTAATGAGATTTGAGTTGTCTCTTCTGATGCCTAAATCAGCCAAATACATCTTGGGTAGTGCATTTGACAAAGGGCTAATTTTCAGGTGCTGAAAACAACTCCACAGAGCAATGAAACTGTGTATGTAATAATTTCAACAAATCTGAGTGATAGTAAATATCACAGTGATGCAAAATGGAGTACCTGTTCACCAATAATAGTCTCTAGAATGATAAATACAATCAGAAGAGTATCTGTGAGACTTAGCAGCCTTGGCAGGGGATGCAGGTTTTATGTCTCCCACCCCCTGACCACCATGGGACCCTACTGCTGCTACTGGCAAGGTACAGGCTGCTGCTTCAGTGCTCACTCCCTTCATTCAGCTGCAGCTGCTACAGCATAGGCTTCCTCAGGGGCCACCATTCTGATTCCCCTCCAAAATCAGCACCTAGGGCTCCTGCCCTGCTAGCCCACCTCTAGTTATATTACTGATACAGCCATTTTGGGTGTCTCTCTCTTACCTGTAGCTGTAATTCATATTTCTTCATTAGAGTTTAGTGGCAAATTGCTGAATTACTATGCTATGTTTTAGTATTATCAAGTTAAATAAAGTAGCTCTCAGAACTTCTAAGCTACTTTCATGGGTCTCTAGTACAATTACTTACTACCCATCTGCTTTCAATGACTGGTAAACAAAAGCAAAGGTGGACATTTCCCTTTTGACAGCATTTTCCATAGTATCCTATAGTTGAAATTTTCAAAGCATTCTTAGGGCTTTTAGACATGCAATTCTCACTAATTTCAGTGAAAATTGTACATATAAATCTTCTAGGCTAGGCAGCTTTGAAAATCTCTAACTAAAAGTGCAATAGTGAGTGAAAGAGTTTCTGTATCCTCTCTGTATTCCAAGAGCATGAGAACAGACCTTTCAGTTAATGAAGAAAGAGGTAGTTAGGCATGTTAGTCTGAAGCAAGGCAGAGTGGCACTTGTTACATGTATTGGCAGGAAAAAGTGTGTGTGTTGGCAAAAAAGAGTCCATTACCCACATATGAGTAGTTCTGATTCCTAAAATGAAGGATAATATTGTGTTCACATGGCTAGTTAAACTGATAAGGCTCAGTCTTGCTCCAGCTGAAGTCAGTGGATGGGTTTTGAGCGACTCCAATACAAACGCAGTTGGTCTTTTAGAATGAAATTGACTTGGGACCTAGAAACAGGACACTTATATCAGTGTAGCTTGCCTTTATACCTGTACATAAAAAATGGTGTGTATTGGTGCGCAAAACTAATGTAAGTTGTATTAGAATTAATGTGTTGCAGAGGGCCTAGAAAAGGAGTCTCTACACCATATATGATTAGACAGTGATATTTAGAGTGCTGCTGTGCAATAGGGCTTTCCCATTCTTTGCATCTCTCAAAGTGGTTGTGGTGCTAAATGGACTATCAGACAAGATACTGTTGTGGAAAGACCTGTGAGATTATATTGTAGACACTCATTAGCCCCTGGGCTTATGTGAGAGGGGGCTGTGCTCTGAATATATACAGACATTCAGTGTACTGTAATTTTGTGGCAGTGAAAAGATGTAATTTACTCACACACACACACACCCTACTCTTTTTGCCTGAAGACTGATTAAATCCCTAGAAAGTACTCTGTAGATAAATAGAAGTGGTTATATTAATAACAAATGCCTTGATATGTCTGCATAGCACGATGCTATACCATGCAGAGATTTACAGGATTAATCCAAGTCTTTTCATTCATTGTTCAGATCTCTCTTAATGACTGTTTTCTGGTAGTAGTAAAGTTGGTGTTACCAGAAGCAATATAGTTGCATTAGCATGGCACTTTACCTGGGATGAAAGCCCACCTGAGAAACAGGGGGCACATCTACACAAGTTGCTAAATGCACAGTAGACTAATTCTACTGTGCATTAGCACGTCATGGCAAAAGCTGTGCTTTTGCACTAATGCTCAGTAGAATTAGTCTACCATGCATTAGTGTCACTTAAAAGGCATGCACCAGTGCTACTGCACAGTAGTGCCAGTTACTGTGCATTTACTTAGCAACTGTTATTATTAGTACTAAACTTAATGTTTTGTAACTATGTTGCATAATGCAGTTGTAGACGTGTGCAGGTGGCATTGGACGAGGTGGGTACCATGTTGCCATAGCTAGGCTGCTACCTTGTCAGTGTGTGTGTGTGTGCGTGTGTGTGTGTGTGTGTGTAGATAGATAGATAGATAGCATGTGTGTATAAAATTGTGTACAGTTAGTCCCTGTTGTTGCAAATGCTTAACACACACATCTCCAGTTACCCACAATGCCACTGGATTCTGACTTTCACTAAGATAGGGTGACACCTTGGAGACTAATCAGTTAGAGAGGTATGAGCTTTTATAACATGCTTACAGACATTTGCCACACCCATTCTATGATTACATGGCTTACCTTAAGCCGTGTGACCGTGGATCAGGAGCAACATGTGCAGGTATTTGCTGGTGCTAGGAGCCTTGCTGCGAACCTCGTATAAGTAATTTGGGATGGGCA
>NW_005842510.1:178718-183886 GCF_000455745.1 Alligator sinensis | reverse complement strand
AAAGGGGTGGTGAGATCAGAGGGTCTACAGGGAGGGTTGTCTGTCTGGAGGTTGAGGGGACAAAGGGATAAAAAGCCAAACCAGAGTTGGGGGAGGGAAGTGCAGGAAGAATATAACTCCAGGGCTGGGGTAAGCAGCTGACCTTTCCCAGCCCTGGGGCTGTGCACTGAATGTGTGCAGACATTCAATAGATCAGGCTTACCTGTTCCCAGTCTGAGTTGGTTCACCTGTGTGTGTGAACTAATTTAGATCGGGCCTGCCCTTTATGGCCCACTTTAAACCCCTAAATATTGGTACAGATGCCACATTTAGTTCAGCCTAACAAAAATGCCCATCTAGATGTCACAACTAATGTGTCAATCAATGTGGCAACTAAACTCTCACTAGGAGGGTAGTAAAATACTGGAACAGATTACCCAGAGAAGTGGTGGAAGCTCCATCCTTGAGTGGTTTCAAAACCTGGTTAGACAAAACTTTGGCTGGGATGATCTAGTTGGGAGCAGAGGGTTGGACTGGATGACCTCCTGAGGTCCCTTCCAACACTAAATTTCTATGGTTCTATGATCTGTATGTACACATAGATGACAACCTACTTCACTGGATTCAGAATAGAGTGATCTTTTGATGAGCGAAGCTCAATAGCACTGACACCATCCTTCTTACTGCTTGCTTGTATAGAGGACAAAGATAAAGACCAGTGGAGCAGTTCAGTCCACACCACTTCTGAACTCTGCTTTGTACTGTTATCTATATATCTACTACCTAGCTGAATCATATGAATACCATAGATTTCAATACTGGAATACAACAGATTGACTTAATTTCCTTCTTTAACAGTTTCAACTTACTAAATATCAGTAATAACAAACAATGATCATTATCTATTTCTTTTCAAAAGCAATAGAAACTTCTTTCCAAACAACGTGTTAACACATCAGCATGGATTTATGTATAATTTAGATTTGTCTTGATTATAAATATAGCTTATGTAAAATCTGTATTTTGTGCAAGTCGCAAGAAACCTGAGCAGTGTGTGTATCTGTGTTATATTAAACTTCTGGAATATAATAATATTGAGCCAGATCTGCAGATGGTATAAATCAGCTCTGCTGACTTGAGAGTATTTGTGCAAATTTATACCGGTTGAGAATCTAATTGAGAATGTCTACACACATAATTGCATAAAACTTTCTCTCTCTTTTTGAGTTTATGAAACAATTTTAAGTTTTAAAAAGTTTTATGCATCCCATGTATTTAGATATGGGAGTGAGCTAATTGACTTCACATTTTATTTAGCATACTAATTTAACTCCTAGCCTATTTTCATTTGTGTTTTATTTACTGCATATTGGATCAGTCAGATTTATAAACATGAACTCGGATGAGATACAGAATGGAAGTAAAGTTTCTCATACTAACAAAGTGCCAATTCTTCTCTGGTTATCTTGTCTTTTTGTAATGCCTTTGGGCTTGACTTGTACTCCTCAGTGGTCTCAGTTCCACCATCCTGTGTACAAAATCATGACTGTGGAAACCCAGGAGTCAGAGAAAGCTAAACATTTCCTAGCAGATGAAAAATGCTGTTGCCACAAAGGACCCAAAGCATTTAATGAGAGTAATAGCAGCTACATGTACAGAGACAGAGTGACAGCATAGATTACATGGTAAGGCTTAGAGATAATGAAGAAACCAGGGACCTATTTGAGGTTATAATAAATCCAGGCCTGTAAGAACTGCAATTACTGCTGTCACTGGTTCCTTGTATAGATGTAGCACTCCAAAGATACTGCTCTCTTTACATTATTAATGATGAAAAAGAAGAAGGATTCTGAACATTAGCTTGTGAAGATTACAGTGCAATATGAAACTGCATCAGAAGTGAAATTCCAACGCTTCGGCAAGTTTTACAGAAGTTGCTTTTTTCACCATTTAAAGTGCCTTATTGTTGTGACATAACAGAAGTGCGCAGCTTTATAGCACTTTAAAAATGGGTACAGCACTTTAAGTTAACCCTTGTTAAATGAGATATTAAGTTTAAAGTGCTGTATTTTACAGCACTTTCGCAAACTACATCTACAGCACTTTAAATAAATTTTGTACACTGGTCACGTTTCTGACAATTTTGCCAGTATCCCATGGGCTTTAGCAGGTGCTGCCCAGCCCTGTGGCAGACATGGAACCCATTACCCGCTAAGAAGGATGAAAGGGACATGCCACAGATGAAAGGTTTGCATACGTGCACACACATGCATGCATGTGCACACATGTATGTGCGCGCACACACACACACACACACACACACACACCCTGAGGCCATGTGTGGTTGGGGAGGGGGGGACCAGATGCTTGGGTGCCCCATGTGTGGGGCATGTGCGCGCGCACACGTTGAAAGTCTGCATTGCTGGGGACCAGATACTTGGAGCCAAGCTGTCAGTGTGGGTGAGATCTGCCTTCTCTACTGGTCTGCTGGTGTCTGCAGTTTGTTGTAGCCTCAGGAGGCTGTGGAGTGCCCCTGCCTCCTACTGTAGAAAGTGCAGGGAGGATCAGAGGCCTCCTTATCAAACACTGCACTTTTGTCGTGTTTAAGAGCACTGTCACTCTTGAGTGCCATAAAAAGTGCTCTAAATTACAGCACTATAAAATGTCCATGGAGCACTTCTATACATAGTGTTTTAGTGTGAGGTAGTCCTCACTTAAAACAAAACAAAAACCAAAACACTTCATATATTTACTTGAATTCAGTTTTTAGGTAAAAATACCCAATATTCTCATAGATGGACTTACCCATCATGCTTATGATGGGTGGATATTATCCCTTTGCCTATTTCTGAAAAAAAACATATAATTTAGATGATTTCTTAAATTTCAAAATATAAAAAAATAAGATAATATACACTACAAGACAACTGATTTCAAAAGTGTTGGCTATGTTTTTCCACACTTATGTAGCATTGTACTTTTTAAAGTCAGTCCAAAATACCATTCAGGAATTGTCTATGATGGTTATAACATTGCTTGAGAAATGTTATTGTAAATGTATAGCTAAAACCCTAAATGAGCATCACAGTGCTGAAATACTTTGTTTGTAATTGCAGTTGTTGACAGCTTCTATTGTTTATGCAATCCTGGATATGCAGGGCCAAAGTGTGACCAGGACATCAATGACTGTATTATCAATGCTTGTGACCACAATTCTACATGCATGGATCTACATCTGGTTAGTACACAATTCAAAAGTTGTTATACTTGCTTAGATATATTTGTTGAATAGGTGAGGCTGTGTTATAACATTTGAATCCACATTAATCTGTGCACTTAGACAAGAGTTTTATAATTAAGATTTCCACAGATAAGTTTTTATTTTTGATAATATTGGCAAGGAATGAAGAAGAATGGTTTTAGTTTTTAAAAGCAGTCACTGATTTAATTGTTTGTGTGTGTGTGTGTGTGTGTGGTACACACACACACACACACACACACACACACACACACACACACACACACACATCAGTTTAGGATGTGACACATGGAGAGATGGAGTAGCTACACTACCAGAAAAACGTCTTCACCAGTGCATGGTGCATATCCATTAGGGACCTCTGCTAGCACAGGTATGCTAGCACCACCACAGCAGCAGAAGCCCCTATATAATAACTTTTATGCAGACATTTGGGAGAGTATTTGAAAAAGGGGAAGTGAATTATAAATTCTTTATAATATAATGAATAACTGGTTACTTCTTAGGATTATATGAATGTGCATCATTTGGTTCCATGGTACCACAAAGGTGGAGGTGAAGGAAATTTAGAAACCTGACACCGTCCCTCTTTCAAACACTTTCCTGATTGTCTGTAGAAATGTTATTTAGGTGGTTTTGCTGCTATGGTGGTGCTAGCATATCTGTGCCAGCTGATTTCCTAATGGAAATGCATCATGTACTGGAGGAATTTTTCTGCTAGTGTAGTTACACCATCTCTCCACATGTCACAAAGTAAACTGACTAAAATCCTTTTTTAGCATATCAGGGTTTTGTTTGCATAGCTTCTTCATCAAGGAAGAGGTAGTCTGTTCAGAATTTGAATGTATATAGCTCTGTCAGCAAAACTTTGTTGTGCAAACAAGATTTTGGAAATTCTGGTTTTCAAGTACCAGTTGGTCACTGGAGTACCACCCATCACTGTTTCCTTAATCTGAAGGTGAAATTTAAGAGTACAACGAGTTAACGCCAAAAGCTGGGAAAAGGAAAAGGCTCCTTCTGTAAATAATATACATCCTAGAATCTGTTCTTAGATCCTTCATAAGCTTCCTTTATTTACAATGAATCAGGTAGGAGCTGATTCTGATGACACAAGTCAATGGAAATTTTGCCATTTACTTAAATAGGAGCAGCACTGTTATATTATTCTCCCTATCGCTCAGGTTCTTCGTCTGTAAAAGTGTGATAACACTTAGCTGTCTAAGGGGGTTTTTAGTTACTTTTAAAGTATATTTGATATTCCTGAATGAAAAAGGCTTGAAGGGGAATACACTAAGTATAGACTTTTTGTTGTTTACTGATGCTGATGATGCTACAGATGCAATGTTTGAACTAGAACTCATCAATACACTTTTAAATCCTTCTGCTTTTTCATATATTAGTAAAACTAGAATATGTAAACAGCTCTGCAAAATGTTTCCTAAGCATAACATTCACAGTTTACATTTTCTTAAAACTTAATGCGTTATTTGTTGGAGATTTTCTGCCTCTTGAGAATTGCCTAGATGTGGATAATGACCTCATTGATAATGCCTGATCACAAAAATGTTGGGCATTAACCCTTACCCTTGTCTGAAAATGCTTATTTAGTAGCTTTATTTTACTGTTGAGTAGGCCAGGTGAACTCAATGGGATTTGTCACATGCATAAAGTGAAGCATAGATCAGGGCTTAATTCATTATTAAGAATTGTTAATATAATTTTTAAAATATGCATGCTTCTACTTAGGAAGTGCCCCCTATTCTCTGCCATCAACTCAACCCCTCAATATTAAATTTAAAATAACAGGCAAACAAACGAATAAAACAAAACAGAAAAAGAAGACTCCAATTAAAAAAAAAAAAGGTTGCGGGGGGCGGGATAACTACAATACTCTGAGAAAATGTATTCTTTCTGTTTAGGCTTTTCTCTT
>NW_005842510.1:139223-178694 GCF_000455745.1 Alligator sinensis | reverse complement strand
TTTCCCTCCTCACGTTTCTCTCTAGTTAAATGGATGACAGACACAGCAATTTATATAAATTAAGGTTTTATAATTAACTTTTGATTATGTAATTTTCATTTTCCTCAAATTATTTTTAATCCCACAATGTTTTGTTGATAAATACCAACTGTGCAAGGAGGGGGAGGGAGGGGAATGTAAATTCACTAATGGGGGAAAAATACAACGGTTCTATTAAATAAAAAACACAAATTAATAAACCTGTTTCTCAAATATAAAAAGTCAACACTTGGGGCAAAGTGGAATTTTTGCAATTTCACTTTTATAGGTTAAGTAGGAACATGCTACAGTAGGTTTCACTCCAATCTTTTATCTGTTCCTGTATCCTTTTTGCCAAGGTGTTTGCTTTTTCAGCTGCTAGCTTAATTTTGTACACACACGCACACTATTGTTGATCAGCCACCTGTTGTAACTTACTTCATCCTACTGAGAGACAGCTAGCGTCATAGTGTTGAGGACACCATTGCAAGATTTTAGAAGGGCACTTTGTGCCTGAGACTATCTAACTATTCTCCCAACTGTAGAGTTGGTCCAATAAAAGATGCAACTGAAGTGCCCTTTGTTTCTCACATATTTCTTAGACCACCTTGAATCAACAATATTTTGACTGTACTATTAAGATTTACAAAGTTACTTTATAATCACCAGGACAGGGAGCACTTGATACTCAAAACATGCTCACACAGACGCATGTTGTATCACAGCTGTGAAATATTGTTTGATCCATTTAAATGCTCCAAGTATAGTTCACAAATACAATATTTTATTGGGTCAATAAAATATAAATGCTATATTTTATACAAAATGGAAATAGAAACAGGAGTGCTTAAAAAGGTTTCCGAGCAACAAGATCATTTTGGGCCCAATTAGAAATAGAAATATAGCTTGTTTTATAAATAAATAAATCAATAAACATAACTCTTTCACATACCCACAAAATATGAAACAATTTCTATTCACACAACTTCCACTGAATTTTATATCTCTTGGGAGCACCTTAAGTCTCTGTCCTAGCTTTCTTTTAATCAATAAAGAATACAAACCTTTGTGCTAACTCCAAGATTATCATTGGTCCAGTATAGACACCCAATTACAATGGAAACTACCCATAAAGAAGTGGTTAGTCACTTTAATATACAACACTGCATTGTGGATTAGCTTTTTTTTTTTTTTTTTTTTTTCCATGTGCTTTATTTCCTTTGTTTTCTTCCCTCATTTGTGTTTCTTCTCATCCTACAGAATATACATATTTGTTGTCTTCTCTGTTACGGACTTGCACTCTTTTGTGTTAAATGGACTGTGACACAGATAGCAAATCATTAAGATCCATGTAGGTTTAATGCTTTTCAGAAAAGCTGGCATTAAAAATACGTGACTAGTGGAAAATAAATACAAAAAGTTTGAGTTTAATGTCAAGGTGTTGTTTTAGTTTTAAAGTTTGCTCATGATCAAACCATTGATTCTCTCATAAAACTTAGCCATTGTTCCCCCAGCATGATATCGCCATAAATCCTTGAAACAAACACCTTCAAAATGTATATTGTGATGTTTCAATATGGTTATATTCTCTACTAGCAAATTGCCTGTCAAGAATAACAGGAAGGCAGGGACAAAAGTATGCATCCAGCCCCCCTGCCTTCAGGTCTAGGTCCAGGCCTGTTCCCTTTCCCTCTCCCCCCACCGGTTCGGGTTTGGGCTTATTCCCCTGCTCCCAGGCCCATTCTACCCCCTCCCCCACGCTGCACCTCTGAAGGAGCCGCTGGGCTCCAATTGTCTCATGACCTGGTCTGACCAGGGTCCCAGTCACCATGAATGGGGCCCTGGCTAGGCCAGGTCATGGGGCAATCAGAGCCCTGTGGCTCATCCAGGGGCACTGCCCATGGCCCCTCAGTCTGTGCATGGGATGAGGGTGGGCTGCAGCTGCGAGCAGTGTTCAGCCTCTGCTCCTAGCCTTGCTGTCACTGCATTGACAGTGGTGTGGCACCATGTGCCTTGCTGCCCAGTCTTCCCAGTGGCAGGACTCGCATGGCACTGCACCACACCACTGTCAAAGCAATGGCAGTGAGGCACAGAGCAGAGGCTGGGCACAGTCAACAGCTGCAGCCCGCCCTTGTCCCATGCATAGACTGGTGGGGGCCATGTGCCCCGCTTCTCCATGGTTCCCCAGTGCCACGTTCCTACAGGAGCCACCAGGCTCCGATTGCCCCATGGCCCAGCCCGGCTAAGGCCCAGTCACCATGAATGGGGCCCCGCTGGCTGGGTCATGGGCTAATCGGAGCCCCATGGCTTATCCAGGGGTGCAACATGTGGTAGCCAAAAGGGGGACACATGCCCCCCTCTGGCCCTATGTGCCCCCACAACCACCACCTCCCACCACTCCACCCCATGCTGCCTCCTAGTAAGGGGGGGAAGCTTGCAGAATGGCAACTGTAGTTGCCACCCCTTGTAAGGCACTGCCCCCCATGCTGCTGCCCCCCTCCAGCCATGTGCAACCATCCTCCCCAACCTTCCCTCCCTGCTCCCCCTCCCTGGGTGGAGGTGGTCGGAGGCCAGGGAGCAGGGTAGGTGGTCAGGGGCATGATGCGGCAGGGTGAGGTGGGGTGCACTGCTGCAGGGCTGCACAGCACATTGCACCCACTCCACTCCTCTCCCGCCCTGCCACCTCCTGCTCTCTGCTGGCTGTGGTCTGGGGACGCACTGCAGAGTGCTTCCCAACAATAGGCAGAAGGGAGTGGAGCAGGCTCGGTGTAGTGTGCCACATGGCAGTGCCATGTGGCCATGGCCCACGACAGGGAGCATGTTGTGCCCTGTGGCAGGAAGCACCCCATGGCAGGCAGAGCGCCATGCCCCCAACCACCTTGCCCATTTCATGGCCCCCGACTGCCTCTGCTTGTCTGTCTGTCTGTCTGTCTGTCTGTAATGCTCCAGGCTAGCTAATCGCAGCCCACCCTGTGGGCGGCGCATGTGCAGTTGGCCCAGAGTATTATGGATGGACAGACAGACAGACTAAGGCTTTGATTATATTAGAATTCTAGAAAGATAAAGATCTGTTACCAATTTTCACTACAAGTCTGTGCTTTAAGTTCTTTCATTTTATAATAATGTAATTGTTGGGGAAAAAAGCTGGAAGCAAGTACAAGTTCAGTGCATAATTACAGTATGTAGGCTGTGATTAGATGTTGTCGTGAATCAGAGTAGCCGCCGGCAGCCGCCTGACTCACACACCGGAGTGTTTAGATTTAGAGCTCGGCAGGCGGGTAATTGATGGATGGAGTGGAATTAACCAGGGACAGACACGTGTAGGTTACAGGAGTTTGTTTACTTATGTCGCCTAGATAGTGATGGACGACGCAGGCGAGCCTTTGTTCCGTTACAGCTTCGGTTACAGAGTTGACTATACGCATATAACTTCGGTTACAGAGTCGAGTACGCGCACGCAGTCAGGTTACAACGGGATAATGACGGACGTGGCGCCGGAACGAACGGTCGAGCTTGCAAGACTTTCTACGTCAATATTTTATGCTGACGGGGTGATTGATTAGGAATTGATCAATTTCCCAATTCTCTGGTGACAAGCACAGATGTTTCCTGTGAGATCCCCAGAGCTCTCTGCCTTGGGCGGAAACCGTTAAACTATTTATAGGCAGAGGTGTTTTACAGGGATATCCAATGGTGAACCGTTATATGGAATCTTTAATTTTTGGCAGGTGGCAGCTCTTTGTCTCCTCAAGTTACAAGGTAGTGGGTTAGGTTTCTCTACCTGTTACGTGTGTGCTACGTGTGAGGAGCTTACGCTTATCTTTGACCAATTATATATAGTTTCCCCTAGCATTTTATTTCAGCTGACCAATTATCTACAGTACTCTGGCCGCATTTTGTTTCAAGGAATTTTTGGCAGGGATGTCTTTTAACCCTTAGTCGTCAAAATGAGGATGATTTGAATGGTATCTCTTGCTCAGTGACATGGGCACAATTTAATTGGGTTGTGACAGATGTATAGTTAATTTCAGAACATTATTATTTTAAATAGTGAAGAACTGTTAGCATTTATTCCTTAGTTTGTGAAACAAATAATTTTGTATTAATATTGAATTTTTGGATCAGTCTTGTAATCTATATTGACCTTGCATTTACATTTCATATTTTTATAAACTTTTGATTAATCAGTGCAATTGGAAAGGGGGAGAGAAATCCATGCACACTCAAAAAAATATGGCTTGAAGTACTTTCTCTGTGTTTTCCACTGAAAAAGGTACTACATGACACTGAAATTCTAATCCTTAGGACCAACAGCTGAAGCATGGCAAGCTCATTTTCATTAAATAGCTTCTGAAAAAGTAAGCCCCTGATTTACCTGGCTTTTAGTCCAAGTAGAGCCTTGGGGCTAGATCCAGAAATAGACATGCCATTGTAAGGCAATGATTTGGAATAATTAACTTACAGAATTCAAGTACCTAGTGACATATTCAGCTCCAAGTTAGGCAAACTGGTTCATAATACAATATAAAGGGAGAGTTAGGCACATAGGAACAGCATTCAGAGAAATCAACAAGTTGAGTATGGGGTTGAGTTGACTAATCAGATTGGTAGCTGTCTTAGGTGTCTTGTACTAGACCACAGAAAGGGGTAACTATTACTCATGATTCTTTTCTATGTCTGATTCAAACTATGGACTTACACTTGACATTAGGCATGATGTCTTAGGATTGTTTTCTTTTTCTTCACCTCTTCTTCAATGGTAGAAATCTGGATGCATCCCATTTTATCCAACAGTCAACTGTTTAGGCAGGTCACTTACCTCAGCATGCCCATTAACCTTGAGCTTAGGGCACTCTCCTGGCATTGGGAAACCTGGTTTGACAGTGGACTCTGCATGCCTATAAGCTTAGGCAGGACCTCAGCAAGGATTTAGAGGCTCTCAATATAACCATCTCAACCAAAATTAACTCATGAAAAGTGATCCTAGTTTTCTCTGTTTAAAAATCACAAATTCTCTGATAAAAAAAACCTCAACATCCATGATTAAAATCTTAATCTATTGACCTTGCACTTAAATGTCATATTTTAGAAACTATATATATGTCTGTATCAATTGAACACAGTGTTTTATTGATATATTTACAATTTTAAAGTCATTTGGATGCCTACCACTGCTTCAAGCACTATAATAAAAGAAATTCTAAGTACCTATACATTTTGGTATTTGATTTTGTTTTCTTTACTTTTTTCATGGAAAATCAGCTCTCCCTGCCCCCTTCACTCACCAGGATGCAGGTGCAGGCCCCCCACCACCTCCAGCCCTGTTGGAGGGAGCCCCCAGATGCTAGGGCTATGGAGCCAGGGACCCAGGTCCACAGCCCTCTTCCCCCACAGCTGTGCCCGCATCCTGGCTGCCCATGGGCGGCATTGGCTCCTACAGTGGAGTGGAGCTCAGAGCCCAGCTCCCCCTCCTCCATGAGTGACACAGCCCAAGCAGAGTTCGTGGGTGGGGCAGATGCAGGCTGCCTACTGTGGGCTTGGTCTCTTTGCCCACCAGCCCTCCTCCAGGGCCTCCACTGCCCAGCAGGCATGACCCAGTGTGGCAGGGTAGGGCAGAGCAGTACCAGGCACGAAACTCAGTGCCACTTCTGGGAGATTCACACTGCCCTGGCGAGGTGCCCCCTACCAGCCTGGTAGCAGTGCAGGGCACAGCTCCATGCCACTGCCCCTGCTACTGCTGGGCAGGCAGGGGGCACCTTGCTAGGGCAGAGCAGAACTTGCAGTGGCAAGGAACTTCCCTGCCCAGCCCTGCTCTGCCCTGCCACATGTGTCCTGCCTGCTGGGCTGCGGAGGCCCTGAGGGGAGGGCAGCAGGATGGGGAGCCCTGCTGCCCAAGCTTGCAGTGACCAGCCTGCCCCCAACCTGTGCACAGATCTGGGGGACACATGTGCCCCATGCCCACCTGGGAGTGCACGGAATGGTGGAGAGTTAGCCTGCCTTCCCTGGATGCAACCGTGCATTCCAGCCCTGGGCCTCAAGCCTTACACACCACCCAGCTAGGCAGCAGCCCTAGCCCCCATGCCGCCCAACTCCCACTGTCCCTCCCTCCCTATGAGGGCCTCAATCCCATCTGCTCCTCTGCCAAATATATCTGTGGGGAGCTGCTTTCCAGGCTGCCTGGTGGCCATGTGAGTGTGCAGATGCACATGGCACCCCCACTTGTCTGACCTACCTTTTGTTACTTAAAATTGCCAATAGCTCAAATTAAGAGTGAGACCTTAAAAAGGGGGATTAGGCAAAATGCTGTTTATTGATTACATGAAGCAGACACATAAGCTTGGACACGCCAGTCATACAAACACATACACAAACATGCATACAAACAAACATAGACAGACATACAGACAAAACCACTCCAGTAAAATGTTATAGTTACCAGCAGATGTTACTCAATATTAGCACTGGATGGCTGGGTCCAGGCTTATTGAGGATATGAGAGGGCTGTGGTTTGGGGGTGTGCCTGTGCTCCACGAGGTTGCAGAGAGTGGATTCCCTGGCTTGGCTTGTCTGCATCTCACTTTTATAGGGATTTCAAGTCTTTGTTCAGCATTGGGGTTTTTCCATGCTCAGTTTTTAATTAGAGGTTGTTTCTTCTGGTTCTCTCAACATGAGGTTATTCCTGTAAAGTTGGTTATCTCTGCCTTGAAGCATTATGTAGTCAATGCTTTTGCCTTGAAGCATTGTGTAGTTCAAATGGAAAAATATGCAAAATTCTTTCTTCTTGCACCTGATTACAGATGAGTTCTTCAGCCATCTATTAATTAGCGTAATTAGTTTACTGTCTGGTAACTCATACATTGGTGCCTTGTTGCACAATCAGTTAAACCTTCTGTTTTCATACAAATAGTCACCATTCTTTCACCATTCACCCTCTCACCCAGACACTCATGTACACAGGGCATACGAAGTTTATCTAGTTGTGTCAAGCTGGGAACAAGCACAAAATGGAGTTTTAGTTGTTCGTACAATCATAGAGGTTGATCAATTCAATACTATTATCATTTAAACATAATAACTAATATTCAAAAATTCACCTACACCTTCTCTCAGTCCCCCCAGCCCCTTTCAGGCTGGAATTCTACCAGCCTGCAGAAAGCTCTTTGCAAAAATGAAAAGTCCATGTTTTCCTCATTCAAAAGGGAAAATCCCTGGATTTTTTTTTCCCCATTTTTCTGTGAGAAATGGAAAACCCGGATCCCTGCTTATGTATAGATATGCCTTCACAGTTTACCATATAAGATGCACAAAGAAATGAAAAATTAGAATAGAATGGGAATGCCATTGAGGAAAAGAAGCTAACACATACCACAACCATTTGGGATATTCCCAGGAGAAAGCAAAAGGCTGTCTTAACAACTCATGTACCATCACCAGATAACATAAATCAGAAAAAAGGTTGTCAGTACATCTAATAATATCAGTCTAGATTTGTAGCCCATCGATCTAGTTAGTGTTTTTATTCAGTTCCAAAGCCTGATTGTAAGGATATTGCAAGAAAATAGATGCTACTGAAGTTGTTGTATCACCAGCAAACTTTTCTGCGTTAATTACCTATCCTGAAAAGGAACTATTAGAGAACATTGTACAAATTGTGAATGATTAGATAGTGCATAGACTGACTGATGTTTGTTTTACAGAAAGGGGAAGTACTTGTCCATTGGTTTGTAAAATGGAACTACGTCTTGTGGTTGTGTGTCATCTAGATAAAATTCAGCTGTATGGTCAGGGTGCTGCATGAAAGCAATAGAAAATCTGAAATCTGAGACTGGTTGAAAGGCAGGTGATCCTGTCATTGTGCAAAGAGAGGCAAGCAACCTGACATATGACAATACAGAGATATCACTGGATGAAATGCTTTAGGTTGGGTATGTCTATTAATAACCAAATAAAACATAACAAATAATAATACATATACACAGAAGTACAAGTTCTGAGCTACAAAAGTATTAAGAAGTAGCCAAAAAATAATACAATGCATAGTCCTATTTGTGAAGCTCCACTTTTCCTTTCTAGGGGTCAGTATTTTATTTAGCCCCTGAGTGGGCTCCCATAAATGAACACTTGGAAAGGGAAGCACTGAACAATTGTAGATGAAAAGATATGTGATTGTATAATGAACTCTCTTATGAGGTGATCTACAGAATGGCGAGTTGAATTGTTAATCCAATTTAAGCTTAAGCATGCCAA
Source organism: Alligator sinensis (assembly GCF_000455745.1). Lineage (NCBI taxonomy): Eukaryota > Metazoa > Chordata > Crocodylia > Alligatoridae > Alligator > Alligator sinensis. The sequence goes on along the minus strand of NW_005842510.1, from coordinate 170,429 downwards.
GGCCCAGTACTAAGCCTCAACACATTTTCAAAATCAGGCCAAACAATTATATAGTACATTTTACAAGCCACAGATATTGTCTATGATAGCTGAACCATAACAGATTAGGAAATGCTAAATCAGAGTAGTTTGAAAGATGTGCTATAAAATTCAAAGAAATGGAGAAAATAAGGATGTTTGGCCTCTAATTGGGGATATTTAATTATTTGGACATTAACTTATTATTATTTGGACATTACTTTTTCTGGGTTGGGGCTCTAATTAAAGCTAGAGTTGCATGGATTGGTTTGCCAATCCCTACATAAAACCCTGATTAAAATAGTTGCAGGACTCACTTAAATTAATCAAGATATTCAAAAAGTTGTACAGAACCTGGATTTTTTTTGTATTTGAATGGCTCACAATCCTTCTAATTCTCAGCAGGTTACCAAATTAAGGATGAGCTACTCAGCTTCTTACTGCAGCTTTTACTTCAAATGACACCACTTTTCCACTCAACTGGAGCACAGCAGTAGTTTCTCACAGCTGATTGGAGAAGCATTGTCCTCTGAAATAAAAGCCACAGCAAGTAACTGGCGCATCTCAGTGGTCTCATGCGGCTATTTGTTGCAGCTATATACTTCCACCTAGCTTGCAAACTCTCAACTATTCTTGACACTAAAAATCCAACCCTAACAAATATCAGGGTTCTAGTATATAAGATGGACATCATTTTGATAATTTAATTTTCCCACTGCTGTAGATAGGACATGTGACAACATACAGTGCTTAGGGATAGTTATATAAAGAAGACAACAGATAGATAACAGTTTTCATGTATGCCATAGATTTTTTGAAGAAAAAAATAACCATCTTTTAAAGAGCAGCAAGTATTAAGTATACCCACTGGATAATCATTCAACAGGAACTTGCAGCTCTCATAAAGTAAACATAGGCAGAAGAACGACACATTCATCACATTAGTACACTGAAGACCAATGAGTAGGTCAGGGCAGTTAGTAATCATGTTGTGCACTGTCCACATGAGATAATTTGGCATTTTAATTTCTTTTTGTGCTTGAGGAAAAGACATTTTTGGTGTTCATTCTAGCTGTGCTACATACACACTTTTAGTTCCCTTTAAAATATAAACTCAGATTCTACTTAGTTTCTGCACCTTCTGCCATTTAATCCATAGCAAATGGTCTTAGATCCTGGAACACATACTTAAATCCCAGCCTCCTCAGTAAAATATTATAAAGAAACTCAGCCTCAACAGCTTCCATTTCTTATCCAGTAATAGCTAATGAGTTGACTGAATTTTGAATGGTGATCAGATAGACCTAGGTATCGATAAAGAGGCTACAAAATTCACCAGGACTCAAAATTCTCTAAAAATGGTGGGGCAATGAGACAAGCAGCTTCAGAGTTGGAATGAATGGAGCTGGTAATGGCTAGATAGGAAGAACAGGAGTGGGGTGGATGCCCAGAGTTACAGAAAAGATTGGGTAGGAAAAGGTTAGAAGGGATGGATGAAAAAAAAAAAAGGCTCTCTCAGAGTGAGGAAGTGATTAAAGCAGTGCACTGATCCATATAGAGGATAGCATCGATATACATGTAAAATAGCAACTCCATTGAAATAAATGAGTTAATGGTCACATCACCCAGTAGTAGTATAACAAAGCATCTCTCCAAGAAGAAGGCTTCATGACGAAACAAAGTTCTAAGCAATGCCCCAGATTATATAGGTGCCAATTAATCAAGATATGTGACTTAAAGCAAGTGAATAATTTAATGAATGTCAATGGTCCTATTTAAATGCTTAACTTTATTTAACTTGCTAAATTGCTCATATTCCAACACAATGCACTAATTCCACAAGAGAGCTGTAAGGCAGCTAGAACTCATTGAAATCATTCTGAGCAACCACAGAACGAGCCCAGTTTTAGAATTAATACAAATTACGTTAACCTACAGTTTCGAACTTTCATCCCTGAAAACTGGATTAGAAGAAGGCAAGTGTTTTCTTTTCTCATAGGAGTTAAAATATAGAGCAGGGAGAGGATGCTTACTACCTTTTCTACTGTTTTAGAAATACATGGATCAATTTTACTCCTATCAAAGATTGAAATTTTACATGCTCGTCTTTTGCATTAGAGTAAGTCCAGTTAGGACACATTTGAATGTTCAAAATTAGATGCGTCATGAAAAATAGAAATTTTATATTAATATAAATATGGATGAGATTTATTTTTACCTTGGGCCCCTCTACACTTTACATTTATGCTGTGATTAACACAGTAAGGTGCCACAAATGCATACAATGTACGGCTCCATAAAAGGAAACAAGGAGTAAAAATGTTCTTCATTCCCTGAGTACTAAACATCTACAATCCTCTGACTACTACACACAACTTAAAATATGCTTCACAGCTATGCAAAAGAACTTCAGGGAAAATTAGATATCATCTGCTTCACCTAATCTACTCCAAAAGAGTCCAGCTCAGGAAGGAAATCACCACTTACTACAACAACTTAAAAGACAGAAATGCAATCATCTTCCCTAATAATATACAATGGATACAAAGAGACTACAAAAAAACTTCCTACAACATTCAACCTACATAAAAAGAAGAAATGGAACAAATTACTCCAAGAACAAATTCCTCAGTCACAAAACAGCCATCAGAGGAACAACACCAACACCTTACAAAATTCCAACCTGAGACTTGATAAAACTGAAAGCAGCAACCAACCCACAAATATTATCGATCTCTCCACACACACGCTTACCAAAACTGAAAAATCTTTCCTTTCTGAAGGCCTAAATTTCTGTCCAGAAAAATACCCCAATAAAATACTTCAATGTGGAGAACTGGAAGAATTCTTCTGACACCTCCACCTCAAGGAATATTTCCACGACCAAACTGAATCCACTCCCAACAACAACTCATCCTCTGACAACATTCAGGAAAAGTTCAACCCCCAAAACCCAAAAAACCATCAGATTGTCCACCTCACCATGGACAAAACCCTAACCTTGACCGCTACATTGACTACTTCAGGGAAAGAATGAACAATGAAATAATCAGCAACACACGCCACCATAACAACCTCTCTCTACCAGAGAAAAAAGTCATAGAATCTCTAAGATCTAACCACCAAATAGTAATAAAACAAGCAGATAAAGGAGGAGCCATAGTCATCCTAAACCGTGAAGACTACATAAAGGGAGCCAACAGACAATTCTCTGACACCACCTACTACAAAGAACTACAAGAAGATCCTACTTCCCTTTTCACCAAGAAACTCAATAATACCATCAAATCATTTCCATCAGGACTACAAGAAAAACTACAGACCTTGATCCTCCCACTACCTAACCCAGGGACTTTTTACATGCTCCCTAAAATCCAAAAACAAGGGAACCCTGGAAGACCTATCATACGTAACCATGGGACCCTAACTGAGGAAATATCAGGTTTCGTTGAATCGATCCTAAAACCACTTGTCATCCACAGAGCAAGTTTTGTCCAAGACACTACAGACTTTCTACGGAAATTTGAAAACATAGATCACCTTCCCAGCAAGAACAAGTTTAAAACTCAGAATTCAGACAAAAAGATATTACTGACCTTATTCACTTCATCCTCACACACAACAATTTCACTTTTAATAACCAATACTTCCTGCAGACAGCAGAAACAGCTATGGGCACCAAAATGGCCCCACAGTATGCCAACCTTTTTATGAGCCACCTGGAAGACCTCCTCAAGAACTGCACCATCAAATCCTTGCTATACTTAAGATATATTGATGACATCTTCATCATTTGGACTGAAAACCTACAATTTCTGATTGTTGAATTTCTGATGGAATTCAATCACCATCCCTCCATCCAACTTTCTCTAGAATACTCCAGCACCAACATCTCCTGTTTAGACATGATGACCAGTATCCAGAATGATAAAATACAGACCACGTTATACAAGAAACCCACAGACCAAAAACCTGCATGAAACCAGTAATCACCCTAAGCACGCCAAAAACGCTGTGATATACAGCCAAGCCCTCAGATACCACCAAATTTGCACTGAAGAGAACACCCAGGATTGCCACCTCACCAATCTTAAAAAGGCTTTCACACTACAAGGACACTCCTCCAGAGAGAGAGAGAGATCGCACGTTTGAAAGAGCCACGTGGATACCATGTGAAGAACTGCTGTAGTACAGAAGAAAACCCCCCACAAATCGCACACCTCTGGTTATGACATATCACCCTTCCCTCGAACCCAGAGGGAAAATCCTCAAACAATTGCAACCCATACTGGAAAGAGGCCCTATTCTTAAAAAGATCTTCCCAGAGCCACCCATCCTAGCCTGCAAACAAGCACTGAACCTCACTAACCTCATCACCAGAAGCAAACTTCCTCAGGCCCAAAACACACACAATGGATCCAGACCGTGCCATGACAAGAAATGCAAAACCTGCCAACACATCTCCACCGCCACCACAATTACTACACCCCACAACAGAGCCATCAGCATTCCCAAATCTTACAGTTGCACCTCCAGAAATGTAATATATCTCATCCAATGCACCAAATGCCCTGATGGAAAATATGTAGGAGAGACCAAACAAGAACTATGCACCAGAATGAATGCGCACCATAAATCTATCAAAGACAGGAATACCCACTTACCTGTGGGGAAACATTTCTCACAAGAAAATCACTCTCTCTCCAATCTCTCAGTCCTGATCCTCAAAGGAAACTTACAAGACACTTCCCAGAGATGAGCCTATGAACTCCACTTCATCAACCTCCTGCATACTAAAAATCATGGACTAAATATAGACATTGGATTTATGACACATTATAACCTGCCTGACATCTGACTCCCCTGGTATCTCTACACTATTCATCCCCCTTCTCTACCCCCCCCCCACCAGCCTGTGTCTCATCCATTGACTCCTCAGTCTACATTTTCACTGACTGCCTGTCTTGTATGCATACCAGCCCAGCCTCTGGCTGCTTTACTTTTCATTCCATCCAGGAAGAGCACACACCAACTGCTGAAACTTTCTTAGCCTGATGAAGGGTTTTTCACCCCAAAAGCTTGCTTAATAATTTTTTTTCCAACTATTTAGGTTGGTCTAATAAAAGATATCAGAGTCACCCAAAGAACCTTGTCTGCATATAACAGAACTTTTTATGGGTGGTTTATATGGGGGTTATATTTATCATGTGACCAGGACTGGCAATCAGCTAATTTTCAGCCCCGGGGCTCAGACTGCACCAGGATCTAGAACGACCCCAGGATTAACAATCAGGAGTTTGATGAATTGCACCCTAAGGAACTTTGTGGATAATATCAAGCTTGGGAGTGTATAGTACTACTGCAGAGTAGGGCTAGGATTCAGTGACCTGAACAAATTGGAGGGTTTGGTGAAAAGAAATCTCATGAGGTTCAACAAGGAAAAGTGCAGAGCCCTGCATTTAGGATGAAAGAATTCCATGCACCACTACAGGCATGTGACCAACTGGCTAAGCAGCAACTTTACAGAAAAGGACCTGGGGGTTATAGTAGACAGTAAGCTAAATGTGAGTCAATAATGTGCCCTTGCTGCCAAGAAGACTAACAGCATACTAGGCTACATGAATTGGAGCTTTGCCAGCAGAGCAAGAAAAGTAATTCTTCTGTTGTATTCTTCACTGGTGAGACCTCATCAGGAATACTGTGTCCAGTTTCGGGCCCCCCACTATAGAAAGCATGTGGACAAGTTGGAGAGGGTCCAGCAGAGAGCCGTGAAAATGGTGTGGGGGCTGGGGCACACGACTTCTGAGGAGAGGCTGAGGGAACTAGCCTAATTAGTCTGCAGAAGAGAAAACTGATGGGGGATTTAACAGCAGCCTTCAACTACCTGATGGAGTTAGACTGTTCTCAGTGGTGATAGATGGCAGAAGGACCAATTGTCTCAACTTGCATCAAAGGAGATCTAGGTTGGATATTAAGAAAAAATGTCTCACTAGGAAGATGGTAAAGTACTGGAATGGGTTACCTAGTGAGGTGACGGAATCTCCATCCTTGGAGGTTTCTAAGGCCTGGCTAAAGAAAGCCTTGGCTGGGATGATCTAGTTGAGGATGGTCCTGCTTTGGGCAGGGAGTTGGACTAGATGACCTCTTGAGGTCCCTTCCAACTCTAATTTTTTATAATTGTACGAGTCTATGATCAGCTGATTGTCTCTCCCAGCCTTAGGCTGTGAGGGGGAGAAAGGAACTGAAGTAAATCCTACTATGGATTTGAAAACCTGCACCCATCAGCTCTGGCCAGGTTGCTGGGGATCAAAAGCTTCCAGTAGGGGGAGCCAAAGGGCTTTAAACACCATGCCTGGCAGGAATGGGCTGGCAGGAATGGGGTTTAAAGTCCCTGGAAGAACGCCTTTAGGTTCCTCCTGTGGGTAGCCTCTGATCCCCCATGCCCAGCAGCTCGGGAGGGGTCAGCTGATTTTCTGCCCTGACAGCCATGTGTGAACCTGACCCAAGGCTCTCTGATATCAGGGCCAACAACCAACTATGTGCACTACTGAACTTTATGTCCTAGGCAATTTTTTTGGTGAAAATTTAGGGTCATAGGAAAGTCAGCCCGGAAGAGATCTCTCAAAGTCATCTAATCCAGCCTCCTGCTCAAGGCAAGACTGTCTCTGGCTAAACCAGCCCAGCCTAGTGTCTGTCCAATTTGCTCTTGAAATTTTCTGAGGATAGAAATTCCACAATTTCTCCTGGTATCCCATTCTAAAGTTTGCCCATGCCCAAAATAAGGAAACTCTTTTTAATCTCCATCCTAAATTTCTCCTGATGCAGTTTGAGGCTGTTGCTCCTTGTCCTGTCCCCTATGGTCATAGAGAAAAGCCCATCTGCATCATCTCTATAATCATCCTTCAGGTATTTGAAGACTGTTATCAAATCCCTCCTCAGTCCTTTCTTATCCAGACTAATAACCTGAGCTCTTTGAACCTTTCCTTTTATGTCTTGCTTCCCAATATGCTAAACTGTTGGGCTGTGTTGCAATCCTTTGAAACTGTCCCACCTTCAAGTGTGGGGCCTCAGACTGGACATAGTACTCCAAGGGAGGTTTCACCAATGCTACAAAGAGTGGAAGGAATCACTTTTCTTGACTTGTGAGTGACACTCCTGTTAATACAACACAGTATGCTTTTGACTTTTTGCCAACAAGAGCATACTTTCAGCTCATATTCAGCTTATGGTCCATTTTAACCCCCTGTCCTTTTCTGCAACACTTCAGCCAAGCCAGCTATTCTCCAGTTGGTATTTGTGCATGCAATTATTCTATTCCAAGTGCAGGACTTAATATCTGTACTTATTGAATCTCATCTGATTGATTTTCTAGTTATCCAGGTAAATCTGGATACTAGCACCACCCTGCAGAGTGCCAGGTCTACAAATTTGGTTTCATCCATAAATTTGCTAAGTGTGTATTAAATCCTATGATTCAAATAGTGAATTAAGATGTGAACAGGATAGACCCCTGGGAAACCCCTTTTGATACCTTTTCCCAATTGGATATTGAGACATTGATGACTACTCATTGAGCATGAATATTCAACTAGTTATGTTATGCACCTTAAAATACTAACATCCAGTTTGTATTTCATTAGCTTGTGAATAGAATATTATGGGAGACAGTGTTAATAAAAGCCTTGCTAAATCAAGGTATATTGTGTCCACTACTATCCCTGCATGCATAGACACCTTATCATAGAAGGAAACTAAGTTATTCGGACAATACTTGCTCTTGTTGAATCCACGCTAGCTATCCCTGATCACCTTGTTCTCCTCTAGAAACTTCATAATAGATTCCTCAAGGACTTGCTCTTTTTAGGCATTGTGGCCACGCTGTCCACTCTGTCATTCCACAGATCCTTATCCTTCCCTTTCTTAGAAATGAGCAATATATTTGCCATTTACCAGCCATTCAGCCCTTCTTTTCACTTCTTTTTCAGTCATTCAGGACCTAAGCTAATGGCTCTGAAATTGCCTCAGCCGATTCTTTCAGTACCGTGGGGCACACCCCATCCAATCCTGCCGACTTGAAAACATTTAGCTTGTCTAAGTAAAACCTAACCTTTTCTTATAATATTATTGGCTGCTTGTCTCCTTCCCTATTTTTGCTGCCAATTGTGGTCACTATAGGGTATCTGACTCTATTTGTGAAAAGTGAAGTAAAAAAGGAATTAAACACTTCAGATTTCTCAGCATTATTCAGAACCAGATACACCTTCCACATTCCAGAAGTGAACTATGGGTTTGCTGGTCTTCCTCTTATTTTTTGTATACTTGTAGAAACCCCTTTTCCCCCTCTTATCTCCCTTGCCAGCTTTGTTTTGAAATCATGCCTTGTCCTTCATTATTTTTTGCCCACATACCCATGGGATACACTTATGCTCTTCTTTTGTATTGTGACCAAATTTCTTCAATTTATAGGATTTTTTTTTGAGTTTCAGCTCACTGAAGCAATCTTGCCAGACTGGTCTTGTGTTGCACTGCTCATTCTTTTATTGTCTGAACTCAATTGCCTGGGATAGCTTCATCCTTTGCCCTTAATGTGACCCCCTGAAACTACAGTCAGCTATCTTGGAGTCCTTTTCCCCTCAGACTTGCTTCCCAAGGACCCTGCCCTCTAGTTCTACTGTCTTTTCTGAAATCCAATTATTCTGCTGCTTTCCTTTCTTCTTTCCCTTAGGGCCTTAAGTTCTATCATTTCATGGTCACTGTCACCCAAGTTACCTTCCACCTTTACGTTCTCAATCAATTCCACCCTGTTTGTGGGCAACAAGTTGAGAAGAGCTTTCTCCCTTGTTGGGCTCTCTACCATCTGAGTCAGAATGTTATCCACAATAAATGTCCTCCCAGCAGATATCCCAATAATTAAATTCCCCAAAATGAATCAGGTCATGCAGTTAGGAAGTTTCTGCCAGTTGTTTAAAGAAGGCCTCATCCACCTCCATCTCCTTTTTCTTGTTGGTCTGTAGTAGACACCCTCCTAGCCATCCTCCCTGCTGCTCTTCCCTCTAATCTTTTCCCAGAGGATTTCCATAGGCCTTTTTTCCACTTTGTACTGCAAGTCAAAAAACGTGTCTGTGGGACACCCATCCTGTTTTGTTTCCCTACCTATCCTTCTCAAACATGCTGTATACATCCATGAATATACATCCAGTCATGTAAACTATTTCACCATATCTCTGTAATCTGAATTTCATCCTAATTCTTGGTTTTGTACTAGGACCTCTATTTCTTCCTATTTATTCCCCATGATTCTCACGTTAGTGTATAAACATTTCACATATCTAACTTATGGTCCTATACTCTTCCTGAGAACACTGGTAAGGCTTCCACTATTGCTTCCATTTACTAAGTATTTTATCCAGGTCCCCTAGATCTTTACTTTGCCCTAGTAAATTCAGGCTAGATATCAGGAGGCACTACTTCACAGTCAGGGTGGCTAGGAGCTGGAACCAACTTCCAAGGGAAGTGGTGCTCACCCCTACCCTAGGGGTCTTCAAAAGGAGGCTAGACAGCCACCTATCTGGGGTCATTTGACCCCAGCATCCTTTCCTGCCCATGGCTGGGGGTAGGACTAAATGATCTGCTTAGGTCCCTTCTGACCCTACCAACTATGTAACTATGCTTTATTCTCTATCCCTCGGTGAAACTAATTTAAAACCCTCTGCAGTAAGTTAGTAACTTTGTATGCAAAGACACTCTTCCCTCTCTTTGTTAGATAGACTTCATCTTTTTTTTTCTTTTTTCAACAGTCCACATTAGGTGCCCAAAGAATCTCAGATACCTAAGAGAGGTTAGAATTTCTCTGATTTTTACCTTGGACTCTAAATTCCACTGAGGTCCCATTTTATGTTTTTAGTTCTTTTGTGAATTTTACCTTTAGTCTCATTGTCTGTAAATTAAGATAATATTTTCTGACCTCACCTCACAACACTGTTGTAAGGCTAAATGCCAGGTACTAAAAAATCACAGTAATAGTGGCAGGATATATGCCTAAGATTAATATTATTGAAGTCCTGCTGCCAGTTTTTTTTTTTTTTTTTCAGGTATGAAATTTTACAAATATGAGAGAGAGTTATGGCTTTCAAGAGTGTATAGATTTCCTTGGGATCATCCATTTTATATATATATATATATATTTTAAGTATTACCTTATTTAAAAAAAAAATCTCCACTCCTTCACTTGTAACTTTGCCAAACTTTAATGATTTGAACAGATATTTTCCTAACAGGCATCTGCTACAGACTTCTTTTTCTTTTTCCTTTTGCTTAAACTTATCCAAAAATAATTAAATATTTCAACTGCCTTGAGCAGACTGGACATTTGACAAAACCCTTTGTATTAGGTATGAGCCACTTCCACTCCCATTTCTAAAACTTGGCCACATGCTAAGCCATTCAGAAATAGCAGTCTGCACACACTTGATAGAAACTTAGATTTTGACAGTGCTTCCAATAAGACATATTCTATAAATCCACCAATGCTTCCAGAGATTGCTTTCCAGTTCCCACCTGGGAATGCTTTGGCCCCAGGCTGAAAATTATTGCAGTCACTACAGTGGGCTTTGTCATGTCTGGACAAATGAATTGAAAACAGATTATAGTCTCTCCTGCATTCTCAATAACACCTGTGCTAGCCCAAGTGGCATGAGGACAACATTTGCCTGGTTTGACTCCAGTGAGGACAGAGCTGAGAGCTGTGGGGAAGCAAGAAAAAATATTTGGGCAAAGATGAAGACCAAGACTGGGAGTTGGTATGTGAGGAAGAGTAGGACTCATTGAGGGAAGGGCCTGAAATTTGTGCCAGAGGTGGGGGATAACCCTGGCTATCCATCTCAGTCCCATTCTCCTAATTTTGCTATTTACCAGCTCTTATTCTGCCACTGCTTGTCTCTAACCCACCAGTCCCTTTGTCACCAATTTCTCACACACTCAATCTGTCTTTCCCATGACCCAACCTTAACTAACCCCCCAAACCTCACTATATACTGCCTCTCCTCCAGCCAATTTCAGTTCCATCTTCTGCAGCTCTTTTTCAAGCTATTTTACCCATCTGTCCTGGTTCATTCCCTGCATATACCTCTGGCACCTCCCCCACGTAGGGAGAGTTTGGGGAAGAAAGAAGTTCTCACGAGCAAAGTTAGGAACAAAACTCATTAAAATCTGATTTTTAAAAAGCTTAAATTTATACCATTTTCCTGTTATTAGAATTTTAACAAGTTTTGAACATTAAACCATTTATTTGTTTTCTTGTTAAATAACTGGTCATTTCATTCAAATGGGAGCTGCCGTGTCATTCTAGAGAACTAAAAAGCATTGCTTGGTTGTATATTAGTTATTGCATCTGAATCTTTTGGCTTTGAAATCCTGGACAAAAAATTTCATTTCTAGGGCATGGATGTCAGTTTGTCACTGATAAACTGATGGCCGGCGGGAGCTGGAGATGAAACAAATACATAAGACCGAACATTCCATTCCCTCCTTCTGCACGAGTATTAAAATTGCTCAGGAGAAAATATAAGGGGCTCAGAGGATATGAAATCACTGGCTTGTTAGACCTGGGAATCAGCACTCAAGCTGTGAAGCTTATCTGACATGTTGTTACTCCAATTGGCACCACCATAGAGGAAGCTGGAAGTGATGTGATTTAAAGGCCCAGCCTTTTGCCTCAGGCATCTTGATGTAGGTAAAGTTGAAGAGGACCAGTTGCACAGTAGAGATGATGATGATATATGGGTTGCAGAGTTGCTTAGTATAATGGAAGCCCATGCCCTTAATAAGGTTTGCAATCCAGCATGAGAAACCAGAACTGGCAAATGGATGACAATGGGTTACGTTTGCATTGGGAAAGGGATTAAAGTAGTCCACTGGTCCACATATAAGCTAACAACCTACTATTGCTATGTAAATGATGTCAGAAGTGTACAATGTGGATCTTAAGGATCTAACCCTGCTAATAATCAATATGATGTCACATGATATAACTTACTGGGTTAAAAAAAGCTAGAAAATTATACCCTCAAATTATATTAAAGGAACTTTTCTGAGGTTGCAAAATCAAGCACTAGAAAAGTAGAAGAAGCCTTAATGAATGTTACCTGAGTAACTTTAATTTGTCCTCTTTGTGCTTGTGAATTATTATTTAGTCTTTACTTACATGTTCACATAATTTTTTTTTCCTACAAGACCCCTGCCTCATTTAATATTCTCTTTAATGAACAGCTGTTCAGTATTTGGGTTTTTTTTTTCTCATTGTTTGTATCTCTTCAAGCTTACATATATTACAGGCTCATTATAATGAACCCCCATGGGATTAGGAAAGAAGGTTCATTAAGAGAATGTTTGCCTTAAATAGGCTTAGACAATTGGCTGCACCATAATTATAAAAAGAATTGGTTCCTTCTGTTGTTAAATGTAGGTATTTTTATATGAAGTTGTACCATACTGCGCACTGTTCCAAACTGTTCTGAAGATAAGTATTGTTAATTTCTTCATGGGCTATGATGCTTCTCATTCTAAAATAATAATTTTTTACAGATTAATATCTGTAATGTTTTCACAACAACTGCCTGTGTGGAATGCATATTATAGTCATCACTTGGCAGAGAGGGAATAATTCAATTAAATTAAAGTCCAAAGTATTTGTTGATTTTTTTTTTTTTTGAATGCATGATTTGAAATCCCCAGGACCCAATTTTCCATAGAGCCTATATGTTGTACAGCCCATTCTTTGTTCAAAGCATAGGTTCCATTGCTTTTATTTGCTGGTCTGAGTTGGGCACCCAGAAAATGACCAGTTATTACCCACCCACCTCTAAAGCCTTGACTAACATTGTATTGAAACTCTTTATTAGAGGCAGGGATAGAATTCAGATCTCTAAAGCAGCATGCAAATACCTTACCTAAGAGATTAAGCCCAAATTAAGGATTACATGGACAACCTTAATTCTAACATTTCTTAATTTTTGAGTTCTTGACTTTGCACCCTTAATATTTGGGGGTGGGGTGTATTAAATATCTATTTTTTTTAATAACAGACCTGTAAGACAATCACATTATAAATGCATTGCAGTCTAATCAGCTATTTTTATATCTATAATTGAATAAGAGTAATATTTTTTTCATTTAGAGTTTTGGATATGTGTTGCATATGCATTATGGCAATTTAAAAACACTCAGCAGTGGCCTAATTTTGCCCCCACTGAAGTTAATGGTAAAATATGTCAATGAGCATATTTTAGTCCCACCATTTAGTCATTTGTGTGTTTTAACAACTACTTGACCTATGTTACTCTTATCTATACAATCTTCCTCAGCTTTCATACAATATATTTGTACTCATCTAGTATCAACAGCATTTAAAACAAGTTATTTTTTCATAAGCATTCTATAAAAAAACGCAAAATCTAAACTGCATCTAACTCCAGTTTCTCGTGAGACAGACACTCCTCTTCCCCAAGTACTTCCCCTAGCATAGGGAGAGTTAAGAAAATAAGAAACTAGGTGGAAGTTATTTTTGTGTGAAGGAAGAAATTTTTCCCATGCTATGAGATTTCAAATGAAAAGTTTTTTGTGCTAAGCTGTATTGAATGATTATAAACCCTTCTACAAGGACTTCATAAATGGAAAAGTACCTGACCCTTATCTTTAGAGGCACTGCTGGGTGCTGTTATAATAAACTGATAATCAAACATCAAACACAATGAAGTCTTGTGATAATCCTTCCCCTGCAATATAAATCATTGACCCCATCCTCCCAGCTGTGCCAATTACGGTACTATGGTCAGCAGGGAGTTTGCTATTTTGGCACCCTGATGGGGGAGGACAGTTGACTACTTTTTTGCTGAAGTTTAGGAACCCTATTAGCCTTATCAATACTTTAGTGCTCTTAGGTGATTTGTCTGATTCTTCTTTGGTCCTCTTTTTTGAATGGCTTTATCAGAAATGACATCAAGAGTTTAGACATTATATCATGGATTGGTAGTGCAGGCTGGAGCAACCTGACAGAGGACTTTCTGACTGAAATTAAGACATGAAGTTTGACTTTGAGTTAGAAGGCAGAGAAGGTAAGATGGGATAAGGAAAAGATAACTAAAGATAAGCAAGTTATTTTTCACTTTGAGATGGATGTGTTCAACTCTGGACAGTTAGAAAACCGGTGTCTTTAGAGCAGGGATGTCAAAATCCTCCAGGCATGCAGGCCAGCTGAGAGTTGCTGAATGCCTACAGACTGAATCGGACCATGCAGGAGTCAGCACACACAGCCAATCTGGTGGGATGTTGCTTGCAGCACGTTCCATGCCAGCCCCTTTGACGCATGCAATGCCCTGGCCTCTCCCAGGGGCTCACTGTGTGCTGGTTTTGGCATGGCATCAGTCCAAGACCTATGGCCTGAATCATAGGGCTCCACGGGCTACATCCTATGGTTGACAGTCCTGCTCCTAAGCAATTTAAAACAAGATATAGTTCAATGCTAAAAGACCCAAAATAATGTAAAGTAGCAAAGAGCAACATGAACAATGATCTTCATATACAGCTTATAAAGTATTGTATATGTCTAAGAAGAAAATCATATTTATACACAGGGCATTGGTTTGAGATCATTACATTCACATTTACTAAAGCAAATACCACTTCTCACCTAAATGGGACTTCATATGGAGAAAGAGCAGAATGGAATATCATAATTTGGTCCATAGGCAGCAATGACATCCTTTTTTATAGATATATTGATTGTTTAAAATTAAAATTAATAGAAGCCATGAGTGTAGAGAAAATCCAGGCATGAGATTTCTACTCTTAGACCATTTCAATAAATAAAAAGTGAAGATTTTGTTTTAGACAGAGACATTAAAAGAAATGTGTGTAGACATAGGAACATCATTCTACAACTAAAATCCAACTCTTGCTGCTGTTTAAGATGTACATTTTTTTCCCAATCGTAAAAAACTTTTCTTAATGTGTGATTGGCAAAAATTGTGTTGGAAAGTTCACACTATGACCTTTTTTGTTTCACATTGTGTAAATAAGACTTGTATTTTAAGTTATGTATTAACATTTATCATGTTAGAAATACTGGGAATATTAAGTCTGATCTGTTATCATTTGTTGGAATTAGTTCAGCAGTTGGTTAGAAGGTATCTGGCAGGTGCTAGAACCCAGGATTCCTTCAGCCTCCTAGGTTGCACTGCTTTAAAAAAAAAACATACTCCCTCTTGTCTGCTTTCCTTCTTGGCTGTCTATAGGGATAGTATGGAGTGGGCCCCAAATGGGCATTAGTACTCACAAAAAATAAATAAATAAATTCCAGTCCCACGCACCAAAGGGCAGATATACATCTAGAACAGAGTCGGTCTAAAAAGCACTCTTCAAAGAATTATGGTTGTGTAGAGTAAGCAAACTTTGTCCTTCCAAATATTAATGATCAGTGCTTGAGATATTAATAAAAATCCCAACTAGTAAAGAATCTAAGAAGCACTTCTACCACTTCCTCATACTTTCCTATTTTCATTTGTCCTTCAGTCACCATGAAACAGTTTCAAAAGAAAAGGCATACATTTCTTGTAGCTATAGTTAGTTAAAATTATTCATTTAAATGTGTTATTTTGTCTTTAACACTGTCTTTTATCTGTCATTGTGCTGGGCTGCCCCTTCATCTAGTTTTCTTAAGGCTCTCACAACCTTCTCTAGATGTTTGCTGACCTAAAGTCATCTGCAGTTTTTTTTTTCCCATTTGCCTCTTCACTCCTTTTTTTCAAATCATTTTTATATATTAAACTATTAACCTTTTGCCATGTTGTAATAAATGGTCAATTTTAATCTTTTCTTTGTTTCCCCTCTCTCATCCAGTATAATATTTACCATTCACCCTGTGACTGCTTGTTTTCATTAATAGGTTCTAGTGAAAGATTTTGTCAAAAGGTCTGGGAAAGCTCTCATAAATTGTGCTAGCTGGTTCTGCCTTGACCACTATATAAATCATGGGAGCACAGTCTTCCTTTATAAAAGGTATTTAAAAGGGTATTGCAAAATGGCCAGTAGACACACACGATAGATTCAGACAAGAATACACAAGAACAAGAATTACAATAATTGTAAGCTGGAAGTCTGGAATCTTGAGTCATAATACTGCCAGTGAAAAATATGGTTGCTTATATTTTAAGCAGGAGATTCTGCTTTGGGAGTTTTTTGGTAGCTAATGGATTGTTGACAGAGTTACTACCTGAATGACTTGCTGGAGCTGTTTTGACAAAATATACACAATAAGCTACCTAGTAACTTTCACAGACTTGCTGTTTAACAGGCATTATAAACTATTCTTTATAAAACACATTTATGATGACACAAATTAACCATTGTCCAGTAAACACTATCATGTGTCAGTTTTGTTGAAAATTATTTTCAACAGAAATGCAAGTATCGAATTAGAGTGTTGCTTTTTTTCTTGAAAAAGATTGTTCCAGTGAAACAATAGAGATATGGAAGTCAAGTTTCTAGATCTGTTCTCTTGAATAATGTATGAACGTCTCACTGAATTATATCAGCCTAATTATTTATTATTTCTGTACTTCAATTTACTAATGTGTAAGATGCCAACCTTATTGTGAGAAATCGCATCGAAAATAGGCTACTTGCCCAGTAAGTCCACGATCAATTTGGGGGAGTTCAAATTAAGGGAGCATCCAGTTGCTCAGTGTGTCTTTTGCTCATTTGTGTCTACTAATTAACATTTATTCAGCTAAATGATCCCTGTGCAAAATTTTTTGGCCACCTCATATTTTGTTTTTCTTATAACCCAAGTAAAATGTCACTCTAACTGAAGTTATTTCTGTTCCATTCATTCTCCTTGACTAGCAGCGAATGTGAGGAAAAAAGAGAAAAGAAAGACATAACTGAATAGTTGTAGAGTATCTGTAGCAGGTTCAGCATTGTGATACTGAGTCTGATGCCCCAGCAGTCAGCTCAATCTTCTGTGCCAGATGGCCTTTTAGCTCTTTCTCCTTTATCCTCCTGGCTGCACCTTTGTTGTTATACATTTGGAAGGCGGCTCTCAAGTGCTAGAGTATCACCCTAGGTGCATTCCTCTGACCTGCTTATCTTAGGATGGCAGCTCTGGCCCAATTGGTAATTGTTTTCACAGAACCTGCTGGTCCCTGCAGGCTTCTCTTCTTTGCTTTTTTAAGGCCTATCTATGCCCACCAAACTCTAGCCCTCCTGTCTGTAACCAAGTTCCCAGTTGTTCTGCTAGACCCACTCCTCAGTTTCCTGGTCTTGGCAAGCTCACATAACTGATATCAGTCTCAGGGCTTCTTACCCACAATTAGCATCCATCTTTTGAGCTTCAGTCCCTGTAAGAACTGAGTCATTGGTGGTCTGGCCTACTGGTTAGGCAACTGGGGCAATATACCAAACCACAGGCCAGGTCAGGTGGTCAGTCATCAAAGACCAAGTTATCAGATCCAGAAGAAAGTCCAGGGGTAGTCCAAATCATAAGCTGAGTCCAAGTTCTGTGTCAGAAACTAGTGAAAAGTCCAGACAAGCCAGGAGATAAAGTTGAAGTCAAAGTATGCCAAGCTTTAGAACCAGATTCAGCATATACCAGGCAGAAAAGAAATCAGGATAAACCAAGATTTAACACATGAGTGACCATATCCAAGGGGAATATCCAAAAGACCAAAGTCCAGGCATAGAGTTGATCAGGGTGAAGACACCTAGGCATATAGAATCAGAGAGACTTTATTGTAGTTATTACAAAAACTATATCAAACTAGCCTGTATAAAACTATGCCTTTGGGGGGCACATCGGATGTTGCCTATGTCAAAAGGAGGACCCTGTCCTACATTCACCACATGAACGCACAATCCCAAAATGCATATCTGATTGTTTCCTGATTGTAGAATGCTTCCCACAGGTACCATGGAGACCTGTCCATGTGCCCCATGTAATGTGTCACTCTTGCCACTAAACCCCGCCTTTCCATCATCTGCCCTAAATCTGCATGACTCCCAGTCAGTAACCTGGCTGTGACCCCTTCCTACACTGGCATGGATAAGGACCAGAGCATCATGGCAACCACATCTCTCACCCTTACCACCCCCATCAATTTTTTGTGGGACATAAAAACACTAAGATCTACTGTCTCCAACCAGCATTTAAAACAAACAACTCCATCTGCCTGTAATGCAGTGAGGGCTGCTACGCCCAGGGACAGGATGACAGGAACTTATAAATACAATATTTCTGTAAAAACAGACTGCATAGTACCAGATACAACTCCCTGCTTTGCTCCCCTCCTCTGCTGCTGCTCTGCAATATACACTCAAGTGCCGCATCCAGACGACCCTGCACGTGCCTCTTGCAGCGTCTCAAACCCTTTTGAGATGCTGCAAGAGGCACATGCAGGAACAGGAAAAGTTTCCCCCCCACTGCAAGTTTGCAGCACAGGGGCAAAATTAGACCCGTGGATATCCGGGGGTCCAAAAAAAATGGAGCTAAAAAAAGCAGGGCAGGGCAGGGCACAGTCTCGTGTCGTGCCCTGATGTAACCAAAGGCTGGGTCCTCTACAGAGACACTCTGGCTGCCAGAGCATCTCTGTGGTTGGCCCTCATCTTGGTGCTGAAGCACGCTGCTGGAGGAAGGAGGGGACTATGGGGGGGACCCCTTCTGGCCCCGCCCACTCCCCCATCCTTGCCACTCCCTTCCCCAACTGGCCCCACCCCCTGCATGGCCCCCAAGCACCCTGATCCCTTCCTTGCATGGCCCCACCCCCTGCCTGCCCCATCCCTCCCAGGCACCTGAGACCCCTGATCCCTGCCCCCCCTAGCATTTCCACAATAAAAAAAGCCCAACCCCTGCCCCCCCCGGCACTTACCGGCAGTTCCACCTGCCGTCTGGGTCATTGGGTCCTACCCACACAATGAAGGGCAGGGTGACAGCCCCAGTAGCCCCAGCCTGGGGCCTGCTGCCCCCCACTGCCCTTTGATGCCCAGTGAGGGGGGCTCTGCCAGGAGGCCCCAGAGTTCCCACAGCCCCTGCTTCTAGGGTGAGTAGAGATTATTTTTTTTAATCCTGGAGTTGAGGGAGCAGCCATGGGGGCTTGGGGGTGCAAGTAGGGGATGGGGCAGCCATCAGGGGGGCTGCAGCAGCCGGTGGAGGATGGGGCCAGATGGGGCAGCAATTGGGGGGCTGGGGTGGGGTATGTGTGCCCTGCAGGGGCTACCACCTCCCCTGCAGGGGTCATTTGGCTCCTGTTAGGAGAGCTGTGGTGCTTATGGGGGGGGCCATAGCCCTTGTTGTGGGGCAGCAAAATATATATTCATTTATTCATGAATTCATGAAACGTATTTAGAGTTCACTTTATTATTAGGATAGAGACACTGGTAGTCTTCCAAATTGCTTTAACATTGCAGCTAGATCAATAAAACATTGCTCAACTGATCGCTGTCTCTCTGTCTCACTCTCTCTTTCTCTCTCTTTATAGTGGTCTTTTGTTTTAATTGTGAAGGAACATGGATTTAGGGATATTTTACAGAGTGACTGTGGGATTTTGTTATCAGGGATTTTTCAGTTTTCCAGTAGGGAACACCAGAATTCCTGCTAGGAGGCCCATGCCTGGTCAGAGCTGGCACCTTGGACCCAGCTTGCTGTGACTGACCTCCTGGCCAAATGGGGCCAGGAGGACATGCTTTGACTGGTCAAAGCAGGCCACCACACCCGGAACATCTTCTGGGCCATCTTCTGGTGGCTGGGTAGAGGCACACATGGCAGTAGTGCCTCACAGAGGCCAACTCTGCAGCCACAGCCCACTGGCAGCTGTCCCAGGGAGGCAGATGCCTCTACTGGCTGTGCAGTCCCCATCCAGGTCTGGCAGTTGTGCAGCAGCCCTCACTGCCATACTGCTGCAGTGCGTAGAGGGTTCAGGGAACTCTCCCCCTGGTTGCAGATCCAGGAGGAGTCAGGCAGGGGTATTTTGCCCCAAGTGACACAAGTTGCTCCACACCAAAGTGCATGTCCAAGCACATGCACTGAGGCAAAAAGTCCCGGCACAAATTTGCACCGCTTCTATTTGAGCTGCTACAGCTGCATGTGCTTGCATGTGTGGATGTGCCCGAGTACTTTGTAAAGATAAAAAGAGCAGCATCTCAGAGGGCCTAGCTCTCAACCATTCTCCTTAAAAAGCTCAAACTGAGCTCATGACCTGTTTTGTCCCAGCCTCCACCCCTGGGGTGATAAAGTCCATCCAGGACTGTGCCTTGGACCCAGCGTCCATTCTTGTAAAAACACCCTGTCCCTTCCATATGTCTCTCAGATATCCATTCAGTCAGTCAGGTGGCCTAGAAAGTGGCTAGCTGATTCATTAGGGCTGCCAGTCAGAGCCCTCAGGCAGGAATGACCAACTACATCATTACCTGACACAGGGCTCCCTGTTTGGGCTCCTGGCACCCCTATATCAATGGTTCAGCACTTCCAGTCTAGAAGCCATTGTTCTGGGCTTATTTGCTCACCTTTCACTCATTCTGAAGAGTCCTTGGCTCAGACTCAGACCACTAGCAATCTTTAGTCTGAGCACTAAGCTTGGACATGACCAAGTCCTCAGGTGTGCTTGCCTATGCTCTACTCTGCAAACTGGTGTACTCTACCTGTCCTGGAAAGGCTACTCTAGCACTCCTGGAGTGCCCTATGGAACCATTTATATTTCCCTTGGGGTGTAATTATCTGATGTCTGTTCTTCCCCAGACAGAGGGAACATGGCTCCCTTTGTAAGCACCCCTTGCAGCCTCACAGGCCTAATGCTCCCTGCCAACCAACAAATAGCAGTGCCTTCTCAGTGGCCTCCATGTTCCCCTTGTATCACAGTCAAACATAAAAAAAAAATCTGTCAGCTTAACACCAACAAAACTAAACCCAGCTGGGTATCTACGTCTATCCCTTTCCACTGGCTCCCACCAGCTCCTCAGGATACCTTATTTGTTCATGGTTCCTTCAGTCTGCAGCCTACTCTCCCTTTCATGCACAGTTCCAGAATGTGCCATAAGCTCAGGATCTGGGGTTACTCATTATCATAATCAACTGGCTAGAACTCAGCTGGAACTCCCTCAGCTCTGCTATAGGACTACAATCTCTCTCTCTCTAGCTTTGTAGATAATATTCTTGCCTTCCTATTTCCCACTCTCTCCCTTCTGCCTATAACTCCATGTAAATAACAGGTGTTAAGTGTCACAGCAACTTAAAATCATAGACAGGTAGCACAGTTCTAATGTACTGTATGATTATATTATATTGTATATGAGTTCTTCTTTTTAATTCATTAGATTCAAATAAATGTCATGCTATTGAGACTCTTAAAACAATTATTTGTTGTGGCAACTAAGGTAAAAGGGACTGAATTATTTCAGCCAGTGTATTTTTTTTCTTTGATTGATGCTGCCGAAAGGCACTTCCTCTAATCTGTCCTAATGATATCATCCTACTCTGTACATACAACATACCCTACATTTTCAAAGTTATGCTAAAAGTGTCACTCATGTAACTGCTAGAGGAGTGCATGAGTATTTGACATTTACCTCACAGAGTTAATTCCTATTATGTAGGCAAATTCTTGAATAATACATCAAGGTGACTTTATCTTACTCAGTGCTTGAATTTTACTCACCTAAATTGAAGAAAAAAACTTTCATTGGTTCTTAAGATTAATATTGGAACACTTTTTCTTTGACACCTAAAATGTTTTCTGTTTTATTAGTTTCAGTGATGGTATTTCCTAATAAGCCATATGAAATAAATAGGGGAAAATGGCAGAAAATTAACATGAAAATTTACCAGATCACAGGATCATGCTAAAAGGATAGAAGGAACTTCTCAAGGTCATGTAGTCCAGCCCCCTGATCAAGGTAGGATCATCCCTGTCAACATGCTCTTAAAAATTTCCAAGGATGGAGATTCCACAGTTTTACTAGGGAGCCTTCCACAACGCTTGACTATACATATGACCAAACAATCCTCCTAATCTCCAATCTAAACTTTCTCTGCTGCAGCATGAGACCATTGACCCTAGTCTGTTCTTTCTTTCTCCATCAACTCTATAATTTCTTTTCAGGCATTTGAAGACTGTTATTGAAACCCATTTCAGTCTTCTCTTCTCCAGACTAAATAACTGTAGTTCTTTCAGCCTTTCTTCATAAGTCTTGCTTAAAAAAACAGAAGAACCACTTTTCTTGATTTGAGAATAACATTTCTATCAATAAAAGCCAGTATGCTGCTAGCTCTTCTTGCAAAAAGAGCTACATTGTTGACTCCTATTCAGCTTATTGTCATAACTCCCAGGTCCTCCTCTACAGCACTGTAGCCTAACCAGTCATTCCCCAGTCTGTATTTGTCCATTCACTTATTCTGTCCCAAGTGCAGGTAAAAATTACCTGTATTTTAATATACAGGTAATGATGTATATTACCTCCTCCTTTTTTTTTTCTAGCTATCCTTCCCAAACAAGTTATACCCATCATTGATCATACTCCAGTCCTGTGAACTATCCCACCAGGCAGAGATGCTAAGTACTTTGGGGTCCAAGGACCCCCTTGGGAAGAGGCCTGTCACCTGAAATGCAGAAAACTTTTTACATGTCCATCATTTTAGCCCTCCCCCACCCCCAGCAAAAATAAAAGTCAGCACCTATGCCCCCAGGTCTCCATAATCCCAGTTGCATCTTAATTTTGTGGTTGTATTAGGGCCTCCAATTCTTGTTTGCTCCCCATGCTTCTTGCATTAGTATATTAACGCTTCAGGTATCTAACTAATTGCCCTATCTTTTCCTTGTGACAACTGCTAAATATGCGATTGCTTCTCCTTGCTAAATTTTTGTCCCAGTTCCTTGGCTCTTTACTTACACCCAGGCTTTTGCCTCCAGCCAGCCCTTGATGAACCTAGATCACAGATTAACAGAGGAAATAACAGAAGATTAATTTGGCAGCCTTGAAATACTACCCATTTTTGACACATCAGGTTATTCATGATTAATAGGAAAAACATATCCTTTACTGACATAGATATAGACACAGACATGCACCCATGCACCCACCCATGTGTGTGCACGTGGACGGAAACACACACACACACACACACACACACACAATTTCCTGTCATTGAATTCCTGCCAAAATTGATTTATCCAAGATATATCTAAACAAATAAAGTCATTCTGATATGTGTGATTCAGTATAAAGTGCAGAACATAGCTAGGCCATAGAAATGTTTTAAAAGCTACTCATAGTATAGTGTGACTTTTTCCAACAGTGTTAATTTGTTTCTCAGTTTGCATGGTGTAAGTAGAAACTTAGACAAAATGATATCTAACTTGGTCCCATCACCATCAAGAGGAGCATCTAGTTGTCATGTAAAATAGCAAAGAAATAGATATATTTTAAGGTTCCTGTTAGTCTTGGGGAAGGGGAAAGAGGGTAGATATTGGTATCCTCTCAGATTTAAGCCTGTCATCTCACATTGAACAAGAATAACACAGATGACAATGAAGGGAAGAGGTAAAATCTAATGGGTAGAAAAGGATGATAGAAGAGATATTGAGAAAAATAGAGGATTAAGACATGTGGAAAAAGGAGAGAGAATATAGAGGAAGACTTCTGCTCACATTTTACAACAGAGAAAATTAGAATGACTCCCTTGGTGTCAACAAAGTCATAGAAGATGGAAACAGGTGCAAATTCAAAGTCAAGTCCTTTATGGCTCCTGCCCAGTTTTTATAATGGTACTCAGGACAAAGCCTTTATTTTCTCTCTTGATATGTGCTATTACTATTCCTTCATGCTGAGTTTTGAGCTCATTTCTCTTTTCTACATTTGGCATTTGTGTTGAGACAGAGCAGCTGAGAACAGGGGATTGTAGTAGAAATACCTGTTCAGCTGGTCTGTGTTAGCAACTATATTACTTGCTTCTTGGCTTTCTGGACCATCAAGGTCTCTAGCTTCTCTCATAATTTGTCCCCATGTCTTTCTCTTAAGGGCATAATTTTTTCCCCATTGTTGAAAATATAGTAACAGGAAATACATATTTTTTTCTTTTTCTTGTATAATAATAGAAAGATACATCAAAAACATGATTCACAATTAATACCATTAGTTAAATTAACACTATGATTTAAAACCTGGAATGAACAGGTGACACTATTATACTTCATTGCCCTTATGTAGAAACAACTATTACAACATAACTAAAGAACATATGTTCACAGCCAGGAGAATCTGGGAATGTTGCCTAGGTGATCTATCACTTCAGATTCTGGAAAGTAAAAGTGCCAGCCTCTTCACTTTGCCCTTCCTGTCTTTCCCTCATGCTCACACATGGAGAATTCATGGTCTCCAGTGCTGCAAGAACTTTGTGCACAAAACTATTACCTACTACATCACTGGGGAATGGAGACTAAAGCTCTGAGGTAAGTGGGGAAGTGGAAGACCTGGAGGAAAAGTAAGCAGGAGGGGGCACCAGGGGAGGTGTTCTCATACATCCTGAGAAATCAGGGTGTCACAGGCCAGCTGCGCACTGTGAGTGTATCAGTTCTATCGCAGGCCAACTGGGCACTGCGAGAGTATCAGCCACTGGGCTGTTCGGTTCAGTTTTGGATCAAGGAGGCAAAGTTGGGAGTGAAGCGAAGGCAAATTTATTATAGCTTACACACACAACAGTTAACAGAAAGATAAATGTGATAAGCAGATAATGCAGTTTAAAGAGTTAATCGTAAATAATAACAGCAGATAATAACAACAGATAGATGGATCAATTCTGTCGCATGCCAACTGGGCACTGCGAGGGTATCAGCCACTGGGCTGTTCAAATCAACAGATAGGCAGACATGGGTTGGCAACTTATCGATAGTCCCTCAATGCCAGGTGCACACCAAGTGATTCCAGTGAAGTCAGGTGTCCCGGTTCGACGCTGTCAGAGGGATTACCGGGGAAGATCCCTTGATCCTCACTCACACCAGGAGTCTGGGATCTGGAGTCTGGGCTTTGAACAGCAATGACCGTTCTGTTCCCTCTTTCCTGCTGGTCACCTGACGCACATGCTTTTTACACCTAGTCTTATGCTAATCTGTTGGTTTTAGAGCCACTTACAATCTTGCCCTATAGCTGTTACCCTATGGGATTGAAAGGTGTTAAAAATTATCATAAACGTTTACTACCTAGACTTGGGATTATCCAATAAGTAAATTACAATGCAGCACCTTTAGGTTCAAAATTGACATCACTCTGCCTAAGCCCAACACTTTTAGGTTTCTCTGAATATGCTTTCTTGGGACTTGCTTTCCTGGAATGTGTTGGGTGTACCAGGCGGTTGGATCCAGTTTTTATTGTCAAGGCTGAACCCTGAGCAAAAACCATTAGGTCAGCTAATCTTGCAGCTACAACTTCACCTTTGGTACCCAGTCAGTTCCACAATTAATACAAACAGTTAGTTTTATCATTTTGGTTAAACTTATGACAGACAGTTACATTTGTGGGTTATGAATTTACAAGCTTTATATTAGCTAATATTACCTGTTAGGCAAAATACCAAATGCCTCCAAGAAGCACATATTTATTGCTTATTAATCCCCCTGGTTCTGGTCGTCACACAGGGCAATCAACTAATTACCTCAGGTGCTTGTACACAAATGCATGGAGCCTGGGAAACAAGCAGGAAAAAATGGAAGTCCTTGCACCATTAGGGAACTATGATGTGATTGGAATAACAGAGACATGGTGGGATTATTCCAATCATGTGAGCTGTGTCATGGATGGGTATAAGCTATTCAGGACGGACAGGCAGGGGAGAAGAGGAGGAGGAGTTGTACTGTATGAAAAAGAGCCATATGATATCTCAGAGCTCCAGTATGAACCTGGAGATAGACCTGTTGAGTCTCTGGGTTAGGGTCAGAGGGGAGAGCATCATGGGTGATGTCGTGGTGGGGGTCTGCTATAGAGAAACTGGTGGATGAGAATGTCTTGAAACAGCTACCGGAAGTTTTCTGATCAGAGGCCCTGGTTCTCATGGGGGACTTCAATCACCTTGACATTTGCTGGGAGGGCAGTACAGTAGTGTGCAGGCAATCCAGGAATTTTTGGGGACAACTTCTTGGTGCAAGTGCTGCAGTGGCCAACTAGGGGCCGCTCTCTTCTTGATCTGCTGCTTACAAACAGGGAAAAATTGGTGGGGAATGTAGTAGTGGATGGCAACTTGGGTAGTAGGGACCACAAGTTGATTGAGTTCAGGATCCTGAGGAAAGAAAGGATGGAGAGAAGCAGAGTAAGGACCCTGGACATCAGAAAAGCAGACTTTGACTCACTCGGGGAACTCATGGGCAGAATCCCATGGGAATCCAGTCTGAGGGGGAAAGGAATCCAGGAGAACTGGCTATACTTTAAAGAAGCCTTACTGAGAGTGCAAGAATAGATCATCCTGGATGACTGCAAAAGGGCACACATAATGCCCATATTTAAGAAAGGGAAAAAGGAGGATCCAGGAAACTACAGATCAGTAAGCCTCACAGTCCCTGGAAAAATCATGAAGAAGATCCTCAAATAATCCATTTCTAATCACTTGGAGGATAAAAAGATTATTAGGAACAGTGAGCATAGATTCACCAAGGGCAACTCATGCCTGACCAACCTGATAGCCTTCTATGATGACATGACTGGCTGTGTGGATATGGGGAGACCAGTGAATGTGGTGTACCTTTATTTTAGTAAGGCTTTTGATATGGTTTCACACAACGTTCTCCCAGGGAAGATAAGGAATTATGGGCTGGATGAAAGGACTGTAAGGTGGATATAAAACTGGCTGGAGCATCAGGCTCAGACAGTAGTAATCCATGGCTCGATGTCTAATTGGCAAGTGATATCAAGTGGCATGCCCCAGGGGTCAGTCCTGGAGCCGCTTTTGTTCAATGTTTTCATCAACAACCTGGAAGATGGCAGAGAGTGCACACTTAGCAAATTTGCAGATGGTACCAAGATGAGGGGAGTAGTAGATATGCTAGAAGGTAGGGCTAGAATTCAAAGTGACCTAGACAAATTGGAGGATTGGGCAAAAAGAAATCTCATGAGGTTCAATAAGGAGAAGTGCAAAGTCCTGCACTTAGGATGAAACAATCCCAGGCACAAGTACAGGTTGGGGATGACTGGCTTGGCAGCAGCTCTGAAGAGCAGGACCGGGAGGTTAGAGGGAAAAATAAACTGAATATGAGCCACCATTGTGCCCTTGTTGCCAACAAGGCTAATGGCATACAGGGCTGCATTGGTAGGGTTTTTGTCTGCACGTCAAGGGAAGTGATTATTCCTCTCTATTCAGCACTGATAAGGCCACATCGGGAGTACTGTGTTCAGTTTTGGGCCCCCCAGTACAGAAAGAAAGCGGACAAATGGGAGAGAGTCCAGAGGAAGGAGACAAAAATGGTGAGGGGGCTGAGGGACATGACTTTTGAGGGAAGACTGAGGGAATTGGGCTTATTTAGTTTAGAGAACAGGAGACTGAGAGGGGACTTAATAGCAGCCTTCCACTACCTGAATGGGGGTTTGAAAGAGGATGGAGCTAGACTTCTCAGTGGTGTTAGATGACAGAACAAGGAAGAATGGTTTCAAGTTGCAGCAAGGGAAGATTAGGTTAGATATTAGGAAGAATTTTCTCACTAGGAGAGTATTAAAACACTGGAACAGGTTGCCCAGAGAGGTGGAGGAATTTCCATGCTTGGAGGTTTTCAAAACCCAACTAGACAAATCTTTGGCTGGGATGATCTAGCTGGGAAAGGTCCTGCTTTGAAAAAGGGGTTGGACTAGATGACCTCCTGAGGTCACTTCCGACCCTAACTTTCCATGATTCTATGAACTCCACATGTGGAAGCTTCCAGAATAAGGAATAGCGGGTGTTTGGACGTGCCAGGGGCGTTTACTTTGGTTTAATTCTCTCTGAATTGAAGCGGTGGGTCTTTAAAAACATTGCTTCAATTTACGGTGACATAAACCCCTGTGGCATGTACACAAGGGCCAGCCCAACCCTTACCTGCCTCTGGTGGTGGGGAAGGGAAGGCAAGCTGTCGGCAGGCTGAGCGGTCCCTGAGCTGTGTGTGTGTGTGTGGGAGGGGTGGGGGGGTGGCTGGTGCTTCTGTCCACGGCAGCAGTGGAGCCCCCCAGGTGGCACCCGCCTGAAAGCACCTGGTTTGAGTGGTCCCAGAGGGCACGACAGCTGAAGGGAATGGGGGTTTGAAAGAGCCCAGTGCTGCAGGGAAGCACCAGGCCCCTGTGCAGCTCAGGAAGGCAGGCAGGCTCCAGGAAGGAGAAAAAAAAAAAAGATCAGGCTTGCCACTTTTTTTCTTCAGTGGATCCTGCCTGCACAGGCCTTGAGATGCATGGAGCCCAGTGCTTCCCTCCATGGCAAACTAAACCACTTCGGAGATGGTTTATTTTGCTGCGTCCCAATGTCATTTAACATCCATTATGCCGCTGGCACATGCAAACAGCCCACCATTAAAGCACACTGCACCGCCAACACGTGAAAACAGCTGTACCATTAAAGAGGTGCAAAAGGTCATTAAACCACTTTAAAAGCCAGGTTTGTGGTGTGTACAAATAGCCAGAGATCCTAGATGGACAGGCATCAGCAAGTGGCAAGAGAGCAAGCAGAAGCTGTGCTGTCTTCTTTGTATTGTACAAAACGTGCAATTGTTAAAAAAAAAAAAAAAAATCTATCATATCCACATTTTTATTTTGTTTTCTGAAATATTTTTTAGAAATATGTTTTCCCTATTAGATATTGAAGCGGCACTCTGATGTGTAAGTGTTGAAGTATGGTCCTGTTATACCTGGCCCAATTTATGAAAAACTGGTCACATAAAAGGTATATGGGTCCTGTCCCTCCTTGCTGCTGTTTGTGACTTGGTCTTAAAGATAATACATAATGCATTAAGAAGTGACTTCCTTGATGGTTTTCAGGGAATCAAGCTAGGTATATAAATTTACAATTAAAAGCTTAAGGGGTATCTATACTTATCTTCAGGGTGTTCAGGATACATCACCGTTATGAATACCTTATCTACCTCTTCCCTTTCCAGCTATATCATACCCAGAAGTGAAGTGGTAAAGTTACTTTGAGGAATCTCCTGCCACTACTTTTGAGATCTCAGTTTTTAGCATGTTCAAAAGCAAAAGTAGAGATTGCCTTTGGATAAATCATTTATTTTGCACATATGTAAGAAGTGGATGTGGATGCCACATCACTTAGCACATACATAGGAGGTAAGCTTGGGAGTGATGGAAAAGCTGCATAGACCCATCCTTAGATACCTAAGTGCCACTTAGATGCCTTATACCTGATCCACTGCATATTGTAGCAGGTTCGTGGGCACTGGGGTGAATGTGATGCCCCCTGGTGACCATGCATTCCCTGTCTGGCTCAGGCTCTAATGCAGCCCTCCCTTATTCATTTGCCCACCACACCTTGTTCTTATTAGAGATAGTGAAAGGAAGGTTGCCCATGGACTGTTAGAGAGAGCCTGAGTCTGTGTAAGTCACTATTGGGCCCCTCCTCTGTACCCCCTTCACCTGAGCTTGGCCCTCAAACCTAATAGGCCCTTCTCAGCTTTCCTATGCCTTTCCAGGGCACCTGTGGCCTTAAAGGTAGATTGTGTGGCTCCATTCCTCCCCTATGCCATGTTCCAAGCCTTGCAGGTGTACTATTATGCACTGTGTAGGGGTCTTCGCCTTATCAGCCTTTTCCTTCTATGCTCTCATTGGGCCTTTATGCCTGAGCTCATGGTACAGGACCCAACTTCTAGGCTCCAGCCTCTCTGCTTGAGGGTCCCTGATCCTCTCAGTAGCTGGTGGTCCTCCCTCTTGAACCTTTTGGTTGCTCCTGGTCCCTGACCCCAATCCTAGGCCAGTTGGGACCACCTAGCATCCTTACCTGTGACAGTCTCTGTCTAAAGCTCCTCTTGGGCTTGCCTTGAGCCTGCCCCAGGAGAGCTCAAGGCTAAGCCACCAGGGTAACTTTGAAACAGAATACCTATGCATTTTTGCAGATGCCCAAACTCTCTTGACTTAGCATAAAATAGGAACGTCTGCCTGCACAAATGGCTGTTCTCTCTACCCCAGGCATCTTTCTCTAGTTCACAGAGCAGCAAAATCACTTGCCAGTTTCAGTGTGATCTCAGGAGCCTTGCTGCTTAGTTGCCAGGAGCTCCTCTTTACCCAGGGCTAGACTGCCTGACCAGCTGAAGCATTGGGCTTATATAGCTCTAGCCCAGCTCTCTGCTGGTCAAATTACTCTCCCATTATCTCCTGCCTCTCTGGCTGCTTGCCCTTTTAAAGAGCAGGTGCACCCCAGTGCCCTGCTACACTTATATAGAGATTATGCACAAAAATGTGTGTGTGTGTGTGTGTGTGTGTGTGTGTGTATATTATATAAATTTAAAGATATAAAAATATATATCTTTAAATATAAAGATATATATATGTTTTTAACACAGGAAAAAAAGTATTTTTTTTGTTTTTATTATAATGTGCATGATATATAAACAGTTTATTACATTGTATTGGGTTATGTGGTATCATATCTGTTTCAGATTCCAGAAGTCCTCCATAAAGAAGATATAGGATATAGTCTTGCTTCTTAAGATATAACATAGAAATGGGAGTGTTCAGAAAAAGGTGGGAAAAGTATATTTATGCTAGATGTACAAGTTAATCCCTTGAGGCTTGTTTGTTTGTTTGTTTTAATACAGAGTTAGGCTCGGAAGCGGCGAGAGACGCGCGGGTGAAAGCTCGCTGCGCTCCCGCTCCCCCGAAGCCCCCCAGAAGCCCCCCAAACCCCTCCAGCAGCCGCGGAGCCCCCCGCTGACCCCCAGCACAGCCGGGGTAAGCGGGGCCTGTGGAGAGAGGGGGATAAACCCCTTAGTGTGTGAGTGGGAGGAGGCGGCTGAGTGGAGCCGGGCCGGGTCAAGCCCCGCCCAGGCCCCTACTTCGCCCAGCCCCCCAGGGAGCTGCGCAAACAGGCACGCTTCTCTGCCGGCACATGAGTGAGCGTGGAGTTCGCGCAGGAGGGCCCCGGACCCTGCCAGCGTACCCCCCAGGGTAGACAGCCCCAGCCATAGCCAGACTAACAGA